>NC_051279.1:28416460-28591460 GCF_015220745.1 Sebastes umbrosus
TCTCAATTAAATTCACTACTAACTTTATAACTATTCCATTTGAGCTGGACCTCCAGGTAACTGGGGTGGTGGGAGATCTGGTTCCATCTCCCAGGATCTTCTTGGCAGGAGGTTCACTGGCATCCTTAAATGGTCGCTTTCTCTTGGTTCCAGTGATCTGCTTGGACTCGGGGGTCTTTTCAGGCGTTGGCTCTGGTTCAGGAGTGGGAACAACCTCAGCAGGTGTCACCGCTGGAACAACTGGAGGCACTACAGCCTCACAACACTGACACACAGTCTGTAACTCAGGAAGAAGTTCCTGCAAAGAGCACACAGTTACTGGAGTTAATGTCTCTCCATTCATCATATCTACTAAAATTAAACCTTTTTTAAATCCTTTTTTTAGGGCTGTCAAAGCTAACGCAATAATAACGCGTTAATGCAAATTAGTTTTAATGGCACTAATTTATTCAACGTATTAACGCAACAATTTTTAGGTTGTAGCGGGCTCAGTTTTAAAGCTAGAACATTGTATCATATGAAAATAGAAAAAACCTAAGGAATCCATTGGTACCAATCATGTCATACTAGCTTGTCAAGAAGGAGGTTAAATAACACTCCAAACTTACGCTAAATTTTGGCGAGGAAAAACTGGCATGGCCATTTTCAAAGGGGTCCCTTGACCTCTGACCTCAAGATATGTGAATGAAAATGGGTTCTATGGGTACCCACGAGTCTCCCCTTTACAGACATGTCCACTTTATGATAATCACATGCAGTTTGGGGGCAAGTCATAGTCAAGTCAGCACACTGACACACTGACAGCTGTTGTTGCCTGTTGGGCTGCAGTTTGCCATGTTATGATTTGAGCATATATTTTTTTTATGTTAAATGCGGTACCTTTGAGGGTTTCTTGACAATATTTGTAATTGTTTTGTGTTGTTAATTGATTTCCAATAATAAATATATACATACATTGGCATAAAGCAGCATATTTGCCCACTACCATGATGATAAGAGTATTGAATACTTGACAAATCTCCCTTTAAGGTACATTTTGAACAGATAAAAAATGTGTGATTAATCACGATTAAATATTTTAATCGATTGACAGCCCTAATTTTTTGTCAGAACATTACATCCTGATTTTTTTCTATTTTCATAATTCACCCACTGTACCTGCTTAATAGTGGGATGAGCCCAAATCCACAGCTGCCTGTGTGTTGAGCCATGTGTACGGGGTCTCCAGAGGAAGGTAACAGGGCCCACGGGCTGCGAGGGGTACTGTCCTGCTCTGTACACCACCACACTGCCCTGTCTTTGCCCTGATAGACTCAGTGCTGCAGCAAATGTAGGACCTGAAAACACATGCCACATTCATATTACTCCAATTATTCAAACAAAAATTTCATCATTGAAATTAAAGCTGAACTTTGCAATTTCCAAACTTTTAAGAATCAAGCAGTGATCTACTTGTCTTTGATCAGATTGCATTGTTCTTAACAAGTACACAGATTACCAATCAAAACCATAGACTTTATATAAAGATGGACAACATGACAGCACCCCAAAAGTGAAGCCAAAACATCTGGATCGCCCCCTGGTGGCTGGCTGCACTCTAGGTCATGAATCCCACCCCCTCCATGTTAGCGGATGGTCCAAACTAAAAAGTCAAAGTACACGTCAAATACATTTTTCCCATGATGGTTTCTGTTGTTTAAGGCAGTTCTTATCACACTGATGTATGTTCAAGTGTTTTTCTGATGAGTAATTTCATGCTATAAAAAGACGGTGGATCGTTGTGACTGAAAGCTACTCTGAGTGAAGTAGTAACGTAGCAGCTAGGTGGCTCACGCTAACAAGCTGCGGCCGCGCTCGACTTGTGATTGGTTCAGGCGGGTGTGCGGGCACGACCTTGATACCGCGGCTCCACCGCCCGATCACTACTGCGCAGACTCTGGCTCCAAATGACGTCCAAATCTCAAGATGGCAGCCCCCGTTTCCGAGATATTTTGGCTTCTCTTTTGTACAGTGGGAGGAAGTGGAGACATGTTGTCCATCTATATACTGTATACACAGTGCTATGCTCAAAATTCACAGAGGAAGGATGCATGGGGGAAACATGGCCTAATTCCCAGTATTTTTGAGCATAAACAAAAGACAGAATGTATGTATTTGTGGTTGGGGTAGGGCGTATTCTCACCGGCCTCCTTGCTGGTCAGCTGTGACAGAGAAGCTAGTAGCTTGTCTTCCTCTCCTTGTAGCTCTATGCAGCAATAGTAAGAAAGGTCCTGGGTCGACAAAACCAAAAAAGGTCACACTTTTTTCTACTGGCAGCGAAATCCAGTTAATTATAATCCTAATTTTGTGACAAAAATGAAACATAACACACACTCCAACGCTGTGATGGTTACCTGTAGCAGGCAGTGGTTGCTCATTGCCCTGTAGCTAGACCGGTAGCATTTGTATGTGGCTCTGACCCCGAGGCAGTAGCCCCACTTTTTAACCATGTGGAAGCGCTTGGCGTGCCAAATGTGCGTTTCCAGCCACACATTCTTCCTCTGGCGGCGGTTGAACTCCAGCAGCAGATTTCCGTGCCGGCGCCGGGCCTTGCGGCTCTTGCACTTTGGTTGTTCTTTCTTCTTCTTGGAGCCGGCCTGGAGGCTCTTATCCCGCTGGAGGAGGAAGGAAACAGAAATGTCACTGACTGGACTCGGAGAAGGGGAGAGTCGGTCTACAGAACGAGAGACATCAAATGTTAAGTAGGACATTAAGATGCTAAAAGGAAACATTCTGAGCTTCACCATTCTGTTGGCCGCATCTCTCAGTCTGAGAGGGAGCCGCTTGGTGTTGTGGCCCATGGCCCGTCTCCTCATGTGTTTAGGCAGGGCTCCAAACACATGGCAGCTGCCCGTTATCTTGGCGACAGCCTTCTGCATGGTGCTCACCTCTGCTGCCCTGGCCCTGGCAAAAGCTCCACCTGAGTAGGGATGGGAGCAGGGGAGAAGGGTGGAGGCACTGAATTTTAAATTTCATTAATCTGACTGTGATACCAAAGAGTGTAGAAGCAAAGAGACGAAACTCCGGAGCTTTTTTAAAAACAGCCATTAGATGCCGCTGCGGTAGTGCTGCCGCCATTTTGGAATAAAAACACCAATGAGTCTGTGGCCATGGATGTGTAAAGAGCCATCTGTAAATCAGAGGGTAATTTATTTTTAGGTAAATCAACTTCCCAGTACGAACACTTATATAGCCCTCATTTAAATCATTATGTCCTAAAAGTTGTAAAATTCACTAATAGCCAAATTAGTGTTTTTCTCGCCATAATGAACGTGTACCAGATCCACAGGACTGCGCCGCCCTGCACGTTCAAATGACATATAGGGTTCTGTTTCCTGCTAGCTGTATGCGGCCGTAACAATGGATTTATTGGCTGTTATTCATCACTTTTATTGTCTTATAGTACACCCATGGGCTGTATGCTGTAAGCCTGTACCGTGGTGGATGCATTAACGTCTCTGTTCCCAAACAACCGGCTATCGGCCAGTAGATAGTAGTGCTGGTAGCACGACATAAACAGACTTTAATGTCGTTGTAGGCTATTTACTAACACGCAGGGCAAAAGCATAGGACACAACCTCTTCTACATCCATAGTCTGTGGTCTATTAGATTTATTTTGGAGGTTTTGTAACTAAATAGTTGTAATAGTATGCATATTTATAATATTTGTATTGTTCAACACAGGCCATTTCAGTAGAGATATTAAAATTATGACAATAGAATAGAAATAATTTTGTTTTACTTTTGTACAGCCCTTTGACGTTTTACTGGCGTCCGGTAGTTGTTTTCAGTCCAAAATGGCGGGAACGTAGCTTTGCTGCTGGGCACTGACGTTGCAATGGAACGATCAACTGATTTTCACTTCTTAGCAATTTACGTTCTTTGGTGATACTGCATTTGCAGTGTCCTAAGTTGATGTTTACGTGAAGGACGAAATGTTATCATTTTACTGTTCATTTTCGTTGGCCTGCAGCATAGTAAATGGTGAAAGACGGCTCTCAATAGCTATCAGAATTTCTCATTGGACAATCACACAGGGGGGTGAAGTCATACTATCTTTCAAAAAAAAAAAAAAAAAAAACGTATTTACAGTATGCAGTAGAGTGTGAATTTGTATGAGTAGGACAATGTGTTTACCAGTGATGTACTTGGGCATCTCCTTGGCGTAGCCTCCACCATCTCTCTGGTGTCCTCGGACCCATCCCCCCCGTTGCTGAGGGTTCTTTGGCCTTCCTGTGCTTGGATGGCCGTCAGATGGACCTTTATCAACACCTGCACCTGTGGGATGATCATTATTTTGTCATTTGCGTGATTATTTAAACATGTGTTTCTTAATAAAGCACGATAAAAACAGAAATGGCAAGGGTCTTATGGTGACTCCTGTACTGTTCATGTGGTTCTGACTTAAAGAGGAGCTCTGTGTCAAAATCAGTTTTTTATACCTTTAATATTCCTGTAGGAGCTATTTATTTGTTGTTAGTATTTAGTTGTTGTTTTACTAATAATAAGTAGTATTGTTTGATGTATTATTCTAGATGTTGTGTTTTCTTTTGCTAGTTATTTGTTTAGTTTAATTAATTTCTTGTTTAGTAGCCTATATTTAGTTTTTTGTGCAATTAGTATTTTGTTTTCTTTTGTTCATGAATCAGGTAAAACTGTGGTTATATAGGTAGGCAGGTACTGTATAGGACCAGCATGCACCTGGGTGGGCTTATGGTTGGTTTTTAATCAGAACAAGAGAGGCAGCAACATCCATGTTTTCTTTGTGTTTGTTTGCTTGCTTTTTGGATAAATAAATCATCAGGAACATTATATATTTTGTATGGACAATGGACTCTTTAGTATGCATAAAACACATACCCATGGTGCATCAGTGGCCACAAATCAAACTTAAATGAGTGATTTCGATTTAAGTTGTTATTATGCTTACACAATCTTATCACATTCCTAAAAAAATAGTGTTATTTCAAAGGATCTCACATAACTGACTGACACACAGTGAACCTGGGGGAGATTATTATTACAGCATAGGAGGCCACAGCTCATTTCCCCCCCCAATGTCCCCCTAATGAGTTAATTCGACCATGAATGCTGCTCCTAACATCATTATTCCCTTTAAATAAACTCCACAGGGAGGTTTGGATGGGTTGAAGACAGTAACACTGGGATGTGTTTGTTAATTCATTGACAGATACATGCCGATACACGAATAAATGATGGTGTCAGACAGACAGGATGCAGACTGTAATGAAACGCTGAGCATGCAGCAACAAGAGGAGACGAGGTGATGGAGAGAAAGAGGGGTGAAGAGGGAGAACAAAGGCAGACATATTGGACCATGACAGATGAAAGCAGAAGGCACAGCGAGGTTACCGGTGACCGGAGAGTCTCCTCCGTTCTGTCTGCTGCCCCCCGCATTAAGAGGAGAAGATGATGGATACTGAACACTGGCGGGCTGGTTCCTCATCTTCTTCCCCCTCATCTTCACTTTAGCTGCAGACATTTTCTATGAAGAAACAAACAAACAAGAAGGCACGTTTTAGACCCCAGCTGACAGTGTGACACTTATAAAACACCTCCATGACTGGCCAGTGTCTGCTGTTGCTAACGTTACCCAGCTAGCTCGGCTACTTTCCTCCACGTTGAGGTGGTTTACTTAACAAAAACACAACATATCTAAACAATAATAAGAAGTACATAATGTTTACATAGCATGTGTTCACCTCTAGATTCCCCAGTATGATTGTAAGTGAGTAAACTTTGTAAATGTAGGCGTCTGCTCTTCTTCCAGTTAGCACACCATGTGAGTTCTCCTCACGCTGGTTGACGTGTTGACGTCATGTTTGCTTCCGGGTACGTGGTGTTCATGGGAGTTGTAGTGTAAGAGCGCAACTAAAAAATTATACTGCCAATCAACCGTAATTTCTCTTGAAATGATATCCTCTTTTGTCACAACTTGTTTTAAATTAAGGATGTAATATTTCAACAGTATGTCTGTACTCAAAAAATGGAAAATAAAAAACTTATTTGCGCGTCTAAAACGTCAATTACAGTAAGGTCAGCTGTCGTGACGTCATCCAGTGACCAGTGTCCTTCTCCTTGCTTGCAGCTCTGTTGCAGCACTGGTTTCATTCACATATTCCTCATAAAATGGCTACATTAATCAGGAGGATTATCAGCACAGCTAAAGCTCCTGCTGCTATCGGGCCGTACAGGTGAGCAGAGCTTAAAAGAAGAGCAAGTTACAGCTGGCACACAGCTGGCACACAGCTGGCAAAATAACATGCATACACCATATTATGTTAACAGAGTTGGTGAGATGTTAAGAGTTATGTGGCTATTGATATTTTCCTCACTATAATCATGCAGGCTGTGTTTAAGTGCACACTGTGTGGTCTAGTAGTGGTTGGAGGTAGGCTATAGGGCAGGAGTCACAGTGAGATGTGCTCAGAGGGCCAAAGTACAAGTTTTTTTGGATTGCACTTTAAACTTTGAAAACCATTGAAAGGCTTAACTATTAAGATCAACAGCAAACTTTGTTAAAAGTTGTATCAATGGAGTTCTCCTTATCAAGTTTAGTATGACTTTGCATTCAGATGTTTGGTTAAATTGTTTCTAAACTACACTTGCAGTTGTGAAACTACATGAACCCTGCAGAGGAGTTGATTAGAGAGAAATGCAAGTGGAGGTGTAGTCAAATTGTGATACAATTAAATAAAGTTGTTTTTTTTAAATCCAAATTTCTGCATTGTCAGTAACTTTGGAAATTAATAAAATGTCTGTTTACTGTCTGTCTGCTCTCCTATGAAAAGCACTAGAAAGGACCAGAATATTTCACACTTTCTGAAGAGCCTTTAATCCCATTTAGATGATTCTTTCTTCCTGTTTGTGTCCCTCAGCCAAGCAGTGGTGGTAGATCGGACCGTGTACGTCTCAGGACAGCTGGGGATGGATCCTGCCAGTGGACAGTTGGTGGAAGGGGGTGTCCAGGCTCAAACCAGACAGGTGACCCACCATAAAACACCCTCCCATCATTCATTCATTCATTCATTCATTCATTAACCAGGTGCACTGCAGAATGGGAAACTATCTAAGATATTATTTAAGTTGTTGACTGTAATGATGAGTTTGATGTGGTTTCTCGACTTTATTCTGTTCACGAAGTTAATCTCTCTTAGGTTTCTCATTTTCTATTCATCAAGAGGCTGCTACAGTGTGAATAAATGTATAATTAGAATTTATTATTGAGAGTAAATTAATCTTTTCTCTTGGAGTAGGGATGCACCGATCTGACTTTTTCAGTCCCGATACCGATAGCGATACCTGGGCTTTGGGTATTGGCCGATACCGAGTACCGATCCGATATCGGTGTTTAATTAATAAGCTGTGTGCCTCACTGTGTGGAAGTGACCGGGATCATTCTGTTATGTGTAAGGAAACGTCAGGTTTGACTTAAACATTGCATTTACTAAGTTTGTAAAACTAAATCTTATGAATAAATACATAGATATAGATTTACTGAATTTTTATTTATTATTAAAATAATAAATCGTACACCAGCAACTTGGTAAAAAAACTTCAAAATTAAGTGTTATTTTTTTAATGTAGCAACAAATTGGTCAACGCATAAACAGGAATTAAAATGACTGTATATAATATATATAGTATATAAACACAGAATTGAATTGAATAGATCGGCCCCATAAGAGTGAGTATCAGTCCGACATCCGATCCGGTATCGGTGCATCCCTATCCAGGAGCTTCCTCTCGTCTCATTTCAATCTCTTTTTCTATCAGCTTTGTCTCACAGAAGAGCAAATCAAAATACACGACTAAAGAACAGAGCACCTACTGTACATTTGGAAATTATGTTTCCACAGGCTCTTGTGAATATGGGCGAAATCCTTAAAGCAGCTGGGTGTGGTTATGAGAACGGTGAGAAAAACTCTGCTGTCTGAAAACTTTTGCATTTTAATTGGAAAGAGGAGAATTCTCTTAAACATTTTGTCATTGTTTCCTGCAGTTGTGAAAACCACAGTGCTCTTAGCTGACATGAAGGACTTTACCAATGTCAACGATGTTTACAAGCAGTGTAAGTATCACTGATTCGCTTATCAATTTTTTATTTGCAATTTTTCATTGCTGCCGAGCCATGGTTAAAGCTGCAGTGGGTAGAAATGGAGCAAATATGATTTAAAAAAATATATTTTTATGAAATGGTCACTATATCCTGACAGTAGTTCATGAGACAGGTAATCTGAAAAAAAGTCACGTGCCTCTGTCCTCCGGTGCTCCTAATGGCATCTGCAAGATTTCACAGCCAATAGGAACGCTCAATAGGAACGCTCTCTCTCTGAAATGACCTGTGATTGGCCAAAGTCTCCCATCACGGGCTAGATTTTCTAAAGCCTGAAAACAGAGCCATGACGAGGTGCAGAAGTCTAGTTTTCTCTCAGAACACTTGAATTACAATAAAGCTGAAAGGTTATTGTGGATTTTTTGCCCAATAATGCCAAAAATATTCTGCCTACTGAAGCTTTTACTCTTCTTGTGACTACTCAGGCAAAAGTTCATCACTTGCATCTTGTAATACAGACTTTGCCACTGGGTGTCAGCACAATCCAGGAAACCTGCATTAAATAACCCGGCGTACACACGTGTTACTTTTACTTGGTTGGCTGCATACTGGTCTCATTCTTACCCAGAGTTCACACGATTAACTGAGTGCTCATCTATGGTTATATACTTTTAAAATAAAACATACAATCAAACAACCTAACCACTACATCTGTCTGGCCGCATCCTTGAGATGATTGTTATCCTTCATATTGCCTCTTCCTATTGTAAATATGCCAAGAAAGTACACTCAGAGGTATGAAATAAGCCGACTTTTTGTCACCACACCGGTACGGGGAGTGCTGACGTGTGCTGAGTCAGTAATAAGCGGAGTGAAACCTGATCTGCTGCTGCCCGTGGTGTAAATGTCAGACAACATGCCACATTTGATGCTCAGCACACTGCCAAAAAAAATCCTTTAACTCTAATTACAAAGCATGCAGGGGAACCCAGAAATATTCATTATGGAGAGTATGACTTTCATCTACAGGCATCATATTCATTTCAGTGTCATTTGAAGTAGTTTAAACAAAAGGAAAGGTTTGGATTTGATTTTGATTTTCCTTTATCCGTGTCCCAGTTCCAACTGTACCATATAATCTTAAAGTATACAGGTATATTATATAAGAAAATGATATCTGTGTGTCAGTAAAACACACTTTGGAAAGCTTTTGCCAATTCACAAAAGAAAGCTAAATGTGTTCCCAAAGATTCAATATTTTGACTTTCCATGTCACCCACGTTGTTAGTGTAGCCTCAAAACACATCATTTGCTGTGTACAAGAGGATGTTTCTTAATTAAATACCTACCTGACACTCAGTGGAACATCAAGTACAAAAGCTCTCATAAACAGGATGTAGGTTCAGTAACAAAAGAGCTTTTCACTGACGCGTCTTAGCAGGAAAAAGCACTAGTGTAAATAATAACACTAATGATTGCTTGTGCAGACTGACTGGGCCAGTGGAGCGGAGCCCCTAATTAATGTTATTAGTTACACCTGAGCTTTTATTGCTGTGACAGATGAAGTGTCTTCAGTGAGGAGCATTTCATATTAACATGTTGCTTATTATAACTTCAAATCAGAGGTGTGTCAGGTTTTTAATAAAAATTAATTTATTTATTCATATGATATGGACAGAGCACGTTAATGAACATCAGTATAAAATACAGGATGTAAACATGCAGGAGTTAGCAGGAAAGTTAATTTTCATCCTTAGTTGTGCCTCATGTTAAAGCACATCCTTCTCAGAAATCACAAGTTACACTATTATCTATATATCCCATTGTACTCCGGGGTTTTTTGCCATGTGTCTATTCCATTTAATATGTGTGTGTTGGTAACTTAATGCCATTAAATGTGCTGCTCTCCAGTTTTCAGCACTAACTACCCAGCCAGAGCTGCCTACCAGGTTGCTGCTCTCCCCAGAGTAAGTATCTGATGAACACTTATGCTGGTTTTCATTGTTCTGCAGTAGAATGAACCCAAACTGGAAACTCTCTGGCTGTATTCAAAACCGTATACTATACTAGTAGTATGTACTGATTTGACCAAAATGTAGCATGTAGTATGCAGTATGCGAACAAAAGCAAAATCTACAGTATGCCAAAAGTACCCGGATGTCTTACTGATTTGGAAAAAAAATCTCCAGTATGCATCGGATCAGTCTACCTCGCCTACTGTATCCCACAATGCAAAGCACTGGAACAGTACAGACTATGGTTGCAACAACAACAGCAGTCACAGTTGGTTTTTTTTTAACATTTTTTCGTAGCTATTTCATCACTTAATTCACTTCTGAAATTTTTGAGGTGAGAAATCAATTGTGTAGATTTTGAATGTTTACAGTTTTACAATATTAGATGGCAAATTGAACATTTGCTCTACAAGTTTTGTTTTTTTATTCAGTGCTTTATGAGTCGGTTTAAAGGCTAAAGCCTGGCCTAGCATACTGCAAAATACATCGCTTTAACCGTTGCATACTACTCAGGAATGCAGTATGAAGTATGTACTGTATACTACTGTATACTGCATTTGTCAGTAGCATGTAGTAGGCAGTTTCAAATACAGCCCCTGTCTTTATTTTTCCTCTAGGATGGACTGGTTGAGATTGAAGCCGTTGCTGTATTGGGCCCTCTGACCGATGCTTCATAACAAGTACATCTAACAAAAGTAAAAACTGGAAAAGCCACGATCACTGAACATTATACAGTATGTGCCTTGTTTTGTAGAGTAGTCAAGAATCGATAAAACAAAATTCCCGTAATCATTTCTATTATAGATGTATCATATTTTGTAGAGCATTTAACGCTGCCATAAATAAACATTGTCATGTGTCACCTCGCAGACTAACAGCAGTCAGGATCAGTACACTTTCTCCTCTTTCATTAACATTGATGAGACATCACCGCATTTTAAATCCCCTCTGCTCACGTTTCACTTACAATAGCTGTAAAGTACCTAAGCTTGTTTGGCCCTATTGAATTACACTACCAGCCATGTTGTCACCGGCCGTACCCGTGGCAGTGAGTCCTCTCTCATTGTGCCAGAGGATGGATGATCAAATGTTACTCAATAATAAATGTTTTTAATCTGTTTAAATGGTGATTTGTCTCCTTGATGTCAGCAGAACTATATGTGGATGATCACTTTGTGAAGTGTGTTTCGTGTCCTCGGTGATTGGTTCTTTTATATTGGATATGTGTTGATGCCCCCAGGGTTGTATAGTATTTATATACAAGAGGACAGTATGGGTTATGCTGCCCTAGATAATGGTCAAAATAGATTATAGATTACAGCAGTCCTGCTATAACCAGTGCTCTAAGGATTTTTGGCTTATATACCAATGTTATAGTCAAGACCACCTAAACCGAGACCGAGTCATGACCAAGACCAGAGTGTATCGAGACCGAGACCTTGAGGGGTTGAGACTGAGTCAAAGCAAGACCAAGGCAGGGCGAGTCCGAGTCAAGACCAAGACGAGAGTGTATAGAGACCGAGACAAGACCGAGACTTTGAGGGGTTGAGATTGAGTCAAAACCAAGACCAAGGCAGGATGAGACCGAGTCAAGACCAGTCCCAGTCCCAGTCTTGCTGTGTGTTTTCAGGCATCCACATTTTATTACGGAAGATTTGGCTGACATCTTCTTTCAGACAGCCACAGCTTCCTCTCCTGTCTCCCGCTTTCACTTTCTTGGAGTGAGTGTGAAGGTGGGACTCGGAGGGGTGACGGCCGTTAACAGTAACAAAAATATCAAGTTAGAAATGAGTCAAGTTATTGGTTGCATTTGAAGCAGGAAGTTTTACATCTAATCACAGTAATGATGTTAACAAATAAATCTGACAATTTAGTGATCCTTGCAGTCCTCTTTTTCCGAGTCTGAGCAGAAATGCGGTCAATTCCGAGAAGAGACCGAGGCCTTCAAAAAGGTGGTCTTGAAACCGATCTCGAGTACTACAACAATGTTATATACTATGATTACAGAGTTCATCAAAAATATTGTTTAATTCATTTGACTTAAAATTAAACTCCGCCGTAAAATCCTTTGTATCACTGGGACAGGTCAACACATGTCTTGGAAGGCTGGGCAGCACCTGCATGGTTTTATTCAATCCAAACAACACATCAGCTCATTCAAATTATTCAGTTCATCCTGTCTAGTTTAAAGCAATTGGTCAAGTCTTCAGTGTATTCAAATTGCCTAAATATAACGAACAGTTGCATCATCTCAAACACGGTAAATGAGAAGCTGATGCAGCCAAACTCATTTTAAATGATGTGTGGTCGAGCCTAGGCATGTTTTGTGCACATAATATCACTACTAATTTGAATCGACTACTTTCCCAGTTTCTATGAGGCTGATAGGACTGTGCACAGCAAAAAAAAAAGTCATAGTGTCGTGGAAAGATGTTCATATCTCGCTTTAAAAAGTTGTGACTATATGATGAAAAGAACTCTTTTAAAGATCAGTCCTGTACCTTTAGGTAATGTAAGTGGCCTACTGTCACTCAGCTCTCTGTAATGTATGCATGTTTGTTTTTTAAATATGAAACATGTATGCAGTCCCATTTCATTAAAAAAAAAAGCACATGTATTAGTGAGTAAACCTTTATTCTGTACACTAAGTTAGAAGAATCATAGACAAAGCTCAGAAAGGGAATATATTACAGAGAAAGAAACAGATGGAAAAATATCATATATCAGACATCAAAACAAATTGTTCCCACAACATCCATCACATTTTACACAATTTTCTAAGTACTTTACACTTTTTTTTTTTTTTTTTATAAACACAGCATTAATATCTAATGATGATTTAAAAATCATGTCAACTAGATGATGTAGTACGGAAGCCGAGAACGGTCGTGATTGCAATTATTATTATTTTTAATGCCGTTATCTTCCGATCGGCAGTATTTTGTTAACTCAAGAAAACAAGCTTTGTTATCTCGAGATAACAATAAAACAAAAGGTTGTTTCCTCGTATTACTTATGTTCATCAGTGAACAGGAGTGCCATGCCAGCATTCATAGATGGCGTCTGATTTAAGGTGAAAATGTCCGATCAAGGAGTCCCCACTACTGATCAATGCATCAGACTGTATTTCAATCAACGTCTAACACAGGCAGAAACTGCTTTGTGTCTTTCTGATGGTGTATTTCTTGTCAGAGATACCATTCAGATCAGTCCTTGTCATTTGAGACCAGCCCGGCTTCAAATAAATAAATAAGTCGAGGCATAGTGCCTTTATATTATTATACTGTTCAGTTATGAATCCTCCCCGACATTCTGATCTTTGAAGGCTGAAATCAGGTGTGATCAAATGAACCAGACACTCAAATTTAGAAATCGGTACTTTTGTTTTCTCGAGCATCGATATAAATTAACCCCGTTATCACGAGAAAAAGATCTTTGTAATCTCCATATAACTGAATAATTACCTCGAGGCAACGGCATTAAAAGAAACTATTGCAAGCACGGCCGGTATCAGCTTCCGTAGGTGTGATCAAACGAACCAGACACTCATTTTGCAGTTCTCCATTTTCCAATTATCCCGTGATCTCTTTTAATTATCTCATTATCTTGAGAAATCTGCCTTTTGTTTTCTAATTTATCCCACGAGAAAACAAGCTTTGTTGTCTTGAGATAACAAAATAATTAACTCGTGATCTCAACATAATAGCATTAAAAAAAATAATTGCGCGGACATTCTCGGCTTCTGTAGATCTTACTGTGCTACACGTGTATGTAAAGCACTCAAACCAAAACCACTGTGCATATGACATCAGCAGCGCCAGACCTTATGAGGCCTTTTAAATTTATAGTTGGAAACGCCTTTTTTTAATGAACATTTGCCAGCTACAGTGCAGCTGCACAAAATAGCTTCATGGAACAGCAAGATGACATATCGGTACTTGGATCATCTGCATCCTCAACCTGGCAATGGTTCATTACATCATTACAAAAAGATTTTTTTCTGTCTTACGCAAAAAACAAACATTTTATTCAGAATTTTTTCTTTGAAATCAATAAAGTGATATAGAAAAAAAATGAAGGAAACATGGATTTGCCCTACAGTAGTGCTTATCAGTATTACACTGTACACTCTGTCACTCAACATTTAGTACGGTCATTCCTGTTAATTCAATTAAATAACGTATAAACACCAAACAAAAATGTGGATTTATGGCAGAGTTTAGACTTCACAAAACCTAAAAAAAAAATCTGTGAAAATGTGATCCTTTAAAATCTGTTTTATAGAGGTGATAGAAAAATTAAGTTGGCAGCGTAAACCTAGCCAGCGTGTTGTTCATCCACCCAGTTTCTGTCACCTCAGACTCCTTGCATAATGTTATTCACAGTTGGCTTATATTCCTCAGAAGCAGCTATTTTAAATAATCAAGGATTTACTTAGCAAGTGTCCTTCCCCTAATTCATCACAAGAGTTCACAGATTTCATAGAATATTGCACCCTCTTGTCTCCTGTCCTAAAAGTGTTTTTGTAGCATTTTCTTTGCACAGGCCTGCGTGTAGAGTATATGAGGCTCCAGGCACTTATGGTCTCAGTAGAAAAAAATTCTAAAGGTTTATATTTACAAATGTAGGGGAAGATCTTGATAGTTCCTGTATGACATGTTATTAAGGCACCATGTATATAATGTATCTGGTGTACAGTTTGGTGAGCACTGATGACAATACTGAAACTGTAGCGTTTATTGCTTTGTCTTGCTTTTCTTCCAGTTTCCGTACAATGGTAGCTTTGGGGGTTTATTTTGGTGCATCTCCTCTCTCTGAAAAAAGATAAAGAATAGAGTGAGACAATCCTAAAACATGTGACATACACTATTCATATTCAGTGTTTTAATTACAGAGTTAGGGAACATCATATAAAAAAATTTCATGTCAAAGACCCCTAAATTGATACACATGAGGTCAGGAATTAGCTTCAGGAAACTCCATCTGAACTCATTAACGCAACTTGGCTCAGTTTTAAAACTAGAGTGAAGATGTCATATGAAACTAGAAATACCAACCATGTCATACTAGCTTGTCTTGAAGGAGGCTAAATAACGCTCCAAACTTACACTACATTTTGGTGAGGAAAAACTGGCATGGCCATTTTCAAAGGGGTCCCTTGACCTCTGACCTCAAGATATGTGAATGAAAATGGGTTCTATGGGTACCCACGAGTCTCCTCTTTACAGTCATGCCCACTTTATGATAATCACATGCAGTTTTAGGGCAAGTCATAGTCAAGTTAGCACACTGACAGCTGTTGTTGCCTGTTGGGCTGCAGTTTGCCATGTTATGATTTGAGCATCATTTTTATGCCAAATGCAGTACCTGTGAGGGTTTCTGGACAATATTTGTTATTATTTTGTGTTGTTAATTAATTTATATTAATAAATATATATTTACATTTGCATAAAGCAGCAATTTTGCCCACTCCCATGTTGATAAGAGTATTAAATGCTTGACAAATCTCCCTTTAAGGTACATTTTGAACAGATGAAAAATGGAGGAAGTGAAACCTATGATCAGAATAGTCACTCTTACTCACAATGGGCTCACTTCCATAGTGAATTAAATAGTGAAAATAAACTATTCCCTATTTTTCTGGGGACCTCTGGAACTCCCTCAAGGACTCCTGGTTGAGAGCCACTGATATAAACAATATTCAACTCATTTTTTGTATCAAAATTCACTCCTCTACTCCATTTCACTCGTTTTCTGTACATTCATAGGCGTAAATACTGTATACTGAGTTGATCCTGTAGTATTTGTATTGGCGGTTTAGGTGTGGTTTGTGATTCTGTGCTTACCGACTCAATCCTCCTTTTTGGCTTTCACGCTCTCTGTACCCTGAGAGGCCTCAGTCGCTGACACCACTGCAGACAAACACATTGAGAGGAAAATCAATACAGGATACATTACAAACCACAGTGTTGTCTTTCGTGCTGAGGGAACTTTGAGCTTGTTAAGGTGCAGTGTGTAGGATTTGGCAGCAGGATTTGGCGGGGAAGTTGCAGATTGCAACCAACTGAAACTTCTCCCAAGCCTGTAGGAGAGCTACGGTGGCCGAAGCAAAAACATGATAACGGGAACGTCCCCATCTAGAGCCAGTGTTTGGTTTGTTGGGCTACTGTAGAAATGTAGATATAAACGGCTCATTCTAAGGTAACGAAAACACAATGACTCTTAGTTTCAGGTGATTATACATCAAAGAAAACATACTTATTAATATTATATTAAATGCTTACACTGATTATGACTTTACCATCACCAAACTAAGGGATGTAACTACTGTAAAAACACACCACAGAGGAGAAATGAAGAGCAAACATTCCTTCTTAGCCACATCTGGTTCTGCTGAACTGGTTTACTAGTGATTTACCTGGCTTCTGACTTGAGCACACACACACCCACTATACTATATAGTCTGGCATGCACATAGCATAGCCTCCAGAGAGAAAGTCTCATAAACGTTATGCAATATGTCTTTAACACCAGACCAGTATTCTACACGTGCTGCCTGGAGGGGCGTCTCTTCCCTAAAAAAGTACAGCGTGTTCTCTGAGAGTCCAGAGTGGGGTGCAGGAAGTAGTGAAAACCACGAGCTCCGCTCTCGAGGTAATGTCCATTTAATGAGTTAATATGCAGGACACGCACTTGACAACTGGCACACTGATTGTGAATTGTGTCGGTAGTCATTACTGTCCCAATAAAGTCAGTGATTTTAACGAGAGTACTTCAGATTCTCAAGGTGGTCCAAAGTGGTCAGGGGTCCGTGGCACTCTGTAAGGGTTTTTTTTGCTATAAATTACATAATTGTGTTGCATCATTAAAAACATGCATATCTACAGATGTTGACCATTTGAGTCAATAAGACAATTATATTATGTCCATGACTCCACCACCCACGTTAGCTTTAGGCCAAAAGAAAGTCAGCTTCAGATTAGGACTATGCCAGTCTTGCTAGTGTTCATTTTCTTAAAGATCAATTACTTGAAAATGTAGGCTATAAATGATGTCAAGTTGGGTCCAAATTAAATTTGAATAAAATCACCCACTGTTTAAAAGGTGTATAAGAACAATTAACATTGCAAATTTCCCCGCTGTGGGGCTCATAAAGGATGATCTCATCTTATCTTCGATTAACATAATTGAAATTGAAATGTGTTTCTGTTTATCACTATGAAACTGGTCTGAAGTATCTAGGTTGAAAAGTTTACAAATAGTTCCAATGGCATCTAAGAGTACAAATGGTAGTAAGTTACAATCTGTATCTGTGTTACGATTATGAGGGGTCCTTGGAAAATATTCTTCCCTGGCCCCAAAAGTTTGAGAACCCCTGCTGTAAATGAAATTGAACAGATGTAATAATGTAAACGAGGATCTGAGTAGTAATCACAAACACATGATGACTGATGAAATCCTCTTTAAAATGAGATCATTTCTGAATGACGACTGGAATGCAGTTAGGCTTGTAGAGCTTTTTTACATTGTCTTATGCAATGCGAAGCAGCGGGGCATGATTATTCTGTGGTCACTTCACAATAGAGCACAAAGAGCGAGAGTTGCGTGACTGGATCCGCCGCGCTGACAACATGCTCCTGTTATAATTGACACACTCAAGAAAGACGAGCCTTCTCCGAGAGTGTGTGGCTGCTTTCTGTTTCTCACACTGCGTCATCTGTTCAGCCAACAATATCCTGTTCATCCTGTCAGCTCCAACCAATCACAGGATGACAGACAGTAACCTATGTGGAGGATTGTTTATTACGAGAACAGCTGAATGGTTCACAGAGTTTGGAGTTGACAACCGTGTGTGTGTTGGATACCCGCTTAGTTACCAATGGCAGCACCTTCGAGGGGGATATGTTGTAAAACTGTCCTTGAAGATAATCTTACTTTTATGTGTAACAAGACTGGTGAAGGACCATTAATCGTTTACCTGGATGTAAACAAAATCCTATATATGTGCACATTACTGAGTTTTTCTGCTTGTTTGCACATGCTTAGTGCCTCGTGCATGTTTGCATAGATTGCCCAGTTATTTCAGCCAGTGGCAACACTGCACTGTTGGACCTCCACCCAAAAACTCAGCCCTCCGGTCTGTCAGTACTGGTTGATCATGCCTTATCGAGCAGGTTAAAACATGGTTTGACGCCTTTAAGTTCAATTTAGCATGACAGGTTTTGTCGGGAAAACAGTTCTGTCAAGTAAATCACTGAGTCGTAAACTCCCTCAAGACATGCAGAACTCTCCCTAACAACGGCAGCCACCTTTTACTGGAATCCTATTGTCATGCCGCGCCACATTGCAGTGAGTCAAACTGCCACGTGTAGAATACTCAAATGAAAATCTGCTGTAAATAGATTCTATTCACCATTATTGTTTAAAAAGATTACTAAAAAGGGAGGTGAAGGAGTTATTTCTTGATTTGCCTAAGCAAAGAAAACAATGTAAAAATACTGACAAGATAAGATAGAGAGCAATATAGAGGTGTTAGAGTTTCATACCTTCAGGTGAGGGCACAGGGGCCGGTGCTGAGGGTGCTTCAGCTGGGGTGGACACGGCCACAGGAGCCTGTGCTGGGGCCGCAGTTGCTGCTGGGGCTGCTTCTGAAACTGCCGGTATAGATGCTGGAACTTCAGGGGCTGCAGGAGGTGCAGGTGCAGTCTGAGGCTCGACTTGGGCCTCAACAGGGACTGGAGATAATGGGGGCAACTCTGGAATAGTTGCTGCAGCAATCTGTGTATCTATTAGAAGCTGTGCTGCATCTACAGTTGCTGAGGATTCAGCTGGGGCCAAGATTTCACTTGGTGCTGAAGCCTCATCTGGTACTACCGCTTCAACTGGGGCTGCAGCTTCACCAGGTGCTGCGGCCTCCTCTGGGGCTGCAGCAACAGCAGCTGGGGCTACACCTTCAGCTGGGGCTAACCCTTCAGCTGGGGCTACACCTTCAGCTGGGGATGAAGCCTCACTGGGTGCTGGGGCTGCAGCTTCAATGGGTGCTGGGGCTGCAGCCTCACTGGGTGCTGGGGCTGCAGCCTCACTGGGTGCTGGTGCTGCAGCCTCACTGGGTGCTGGGGCTGCAGCCTCACCTGGTTCAGAGGATTCACATGGTGCTGTTGAAGCAGTAACTGGTGCAGCATTGTCAGTTGGAGCCTCTGCCTCCACAGGAGCAGCCACTTCAGCAGGGGCCTCAGATGCTACGGCTGCTGCCTCTTCCACAATCACCAGCGTCTCCGCTGGCTCAGATACAACAGGTTCAACTGCAGGGGTGGCGACTTCAGGAGAGGCCTCCGCTGGCTCAGATACAACAGGTTCAACAGCAGGGGTGGCAACTTCAGGAGAGGCCTCCGCTGGCTCAGATACAACAGGTTCAACAGCAGGGGTGGCGACTACAGGGGAGGCCTCCGCTGGCTCAGATACAACAGGTTCAACAGCAGGGGTGGCGACTTCAGGAGAGGCCTCCGCTGGCTCAGCAGTCACATCCCCAACAACAGCAGGGGCCTCTGCCTGCAAAGCTACAACAGATTCAACAGCAGGGGCCTCCTCCGTAGCCTCAATAAGGGTTTGGACCTCAGGAGCGGCTTCAGACACTATAGTTTCTACAGGGACCGCTTCCACCACAGGAGGTAAGGCCTCCACCGCCTCTACAGCAGCCTCAGGTTCAGTAACGGCTTCAACTGGAGCAGCAGCTTCCGGAGCTGGCTCTGCGTAGGTGACAGGTTCCGGCTCAAGAGCAACCAGGAGGTCCTCCCCAGAGCCCAGATCCTCCTGGGCCTCCAGGGCTACTAACACGGCCTCCGCCTCATCGTCGGCCCCCGGCTGGAGATCGTCCGGTAAGGCAGTCTGCACAGGCAACTGCATCTGGTCCTCGATGGTTTGTGCATCTTCTGCGATGAAACCATTCCTGACTCCTGTCAATACGGGGATGACAAGAGAAGCTTGATTAGGATTTACGTCTGGCAAGCATGCGGCACTTATCAGTCTTCATCAGTCCTTCGTGATGCCCTGTTAATCTATAACAGCATGACAACGCTGAGCAACAAATACCATTTAAAAGATGAATTATTAAAAGATTTAAAACTTGATTGATTGCGCTTGAAACTTCTTGGGGGGTCCTGGAGCTAATCTATGCAATGAATGGTTTTGTTAATAAATTACCACATCTCTCATTTCTCATCAACATCCATAAAATGCATCTACGAGAATCAACCGCTATATTGCAGGCTGTTATGTATGTTCCCGTTTTCTTGAATAAATAAAATTATAATTAATAATTAAATAAATGATGTAATTATATTTATAAACTGGTTTCAAAATGATAATCTGCTAATAATCAAAACAATAACTCAAGATGGAAGGCAGGAGATAAAGGAATGAGACAATAAGGCACACAGACTGTGTGCTGGAGAAAACATCCTTTCATTTCCGTACTTGGAAATGTGATTTATTGAAGCGTGTTTGTCTAAAGCCCAGAGGACACGCAAGTCACTCTCAGGGGGGAAATGAATACACGTGATGGTTGCTGCCTTTGGAGAGACACCCTACCTTGCTTCTCATTCCCAAACCCCTGCTCTTATAACTGTGTGAACAAGCCATCAGCCCTTTGGGTGAAAATGGGAACAATAGTGGGCTTGGATGCCTGAACTCGAATGTCAGGAACTGCAACACACATCTCAGTTACAGGAATCACAACAGCCTAACAGAAGTGTCTTATCACAGTTTCCCTCACAGCCAACTTCTTTACAAAAACACCAGCTGGACTTTGTTCACAAATGAGACAAACCAGAAGGGTTCAGATGGCTGAATGGGTGGATAGTTTGGACGCTGCAGCTTCCTGATTTTATTTGTCTGTCAGAAGTGGTAAAAAGAGCCGAGAGTGATGGGTGGAAGGGAATGCGACGGCCTGGCAAATCGAATGAGCCGGTGGAAGAACACGCGACACGGAAAAGTGTTTATGTGAAGTGGAATATTTCACATTACATTTGAGTGTAGAATTGCACAAAGTGGAGGTGTTTTTCAGACCGCTGTTTTTACAGGCTTTAAATCCTTATAATGGCTTTTGACTTAACGCGGTTTTTCTTTAAATATAATTTCAAACTCAAGCAAACTTCAACTTCAAACATCCAGTTCTTTAAGCGGAGATGCGCCTCACACACCAACTACCACAGAGAATGCAAAGCTGTCGTCTGCACAGCAGGCCAGAACCGGTGTTGTTGAAAAGTCTGTTTGGGTGGAGAGACAGAGACAGCCTCTCCAGGCATGGATGACTCGCGTGTCAACACGATTTGGCAGCCAAAGATGACAGAGATCCCAGTCAAAACAGTGCCATGGCTGGCCAAGGGCACAGAGGGGAGGGAGGGAGGCGGGGGGGGGCCCGGACAGGGGATGGGACCAGTGGTGGCTTGGATGGCATACAGCTGGTCTGTTAGACAGACTGTACACTGTATGATTTAAACCTCCACCCATTCAGCCACATTTAGAGCAGCCTGCCTGGGCAAAGAGCACAATAAGTGGTTCTCTTGTTGGGGTGATGTAAGAGCCTGGAAAGCTTCTCCAGGTGATCATAGCTGGCTGGCTGGAAAGAGACAATGCCCTGACACAAACATCACACAGTGACATAGTGGAAGATGGAACATGGATACAGAGGAACTATGCCAGGTATATTAAGGCTTTGGTCATTCGCTTACTTTCCTCAAAAACTTTAATCTTTTCCTAATTCAAATCAAAGTATTAAAAGGGACTGTATGTAACTTTTTACACGTATATATCGTTTGTTATTGCAAAAGAGGGAACAGATTGTAACCTAACCCCAAAAATTAGACCTTCCGTGTCTATCTGGGTTTCCTCCATCAGCCTGTAGACTGCTTTTCATGTGAAGGACTCGGACCGGTGTCCCAGCGGATGTGACGTCATGCGCGCTCGCGTGTGCCTGCTCTTTTCAGCGCAGCTACAGGGATATCTAACGATGGCTAAAGCTGTGCATACACCGTACGAGTTTAGAAATGTTGTTGTGTACTTCCTACTCCTACTGTTAGAGTAGATCTTTTGCGATGTAAAGCCAAAGCTCACGATTTCTGTTCTCACACTGTACGGTCCGATCATCAGCCAAGACCTGAGTGATCACACTGTACGTGTAAAATAATTTTTTTTTTTTTTAAAACACAGCCGGTTGGCTCGTCCGGGTCGTTCTGGCTGCTGACAGTTGTCAAAAAAGATTTGTTTGAAAGCTCCGATGCAGGTAAAGTTTGTTTGCTAGCAGAGGTCTGTACAGGTCACAATGCTAACAAGGCAGAAACGTGCTGCCTTGATCATCTGTGCCATCCTGTCTGCTGAAACGTCTAAAAGAGGCAGCAGCGTAACGTTATATGGACTCGCAGGTGGCGAAGAAGACTTGGACAGTATGACTTGTCCATTTTGCAAAGAGAACTGGAGATGAGCTAGTTATGTTTTTCTTAAGCTGATTCTTACAGAGAGTCCCTTTAATATGACTTGATCTACCACATGCAAAACTTATCTAACAAGGGCAGTGACTGTCATGTGTATGTGGGGAGATGGAGAGAGAACATACTGTACACATGCAGCTGTGCCAGGCATGACATAGCCATGTACCAGTAGGTTGAGCCCATGAATTGACAATCACGGTCTGTGTCAGGCTTCTTGGTGGGCGTGTGCACAGGCTTCAACTATTATATAGATTCCGTATATGCAAAGCCGAATGAAACCGAGGTGATTACCCACACAGCGCCTACATGTTTAGATGATAAACTCCCATGCAGAGGAATTTCAGAGTAGCCTGAAAGCATTTAGGCATCAATCTCCTAGCCCTTCCCTTCTCTCATTTTCATCTATTGTGTGTGTGAGCTGCAAATTCCTGGAGCGAAATTCAAACACTCCTTATCATTCAGATGATAATTTAAGTTAATCACTTTATAAGAACAAACTTTGGAAGCATGACCGCACACTATCTTTTCGATCAGTTTGATCTTGTAGTTTCTTTTGTGTGTGTGTAAACTATCTCCCAAATCAGACCACTGTACAGAGGCAAAAAACAGGTTGGGTTGCAACTCTAGCCTCAGGCTGCAGATGGACTGCTTAACACTCCCACAGCTGGCTTTCACACAGTGCTGTCCTAAAGCTACCGATGTACCTTCAGCCTACGTGTAAATGCCCAATTAGCTTTGTGGAATGAGGTCCAAGAAATCAAACATGAACACACAAGTCAGCCCTCATTTCATCAATTAAATCATGCAATGCAGTTTTTTTGTTGTTTTTTTGTCGACACACTTTCAATGGACATCAAGCTAGAAATTTCTGATTAAAAATGAATGCCATCCACTTCTGCACTGGTGATAAAGTGGGGTAAACATGAATAATTCCCTCCATAAGGTAGGCTGACTGTAGTGTGCTGTACAGCAGAGGGAACTGAGAAAGCACACGGTGTTCCAGCAGCAGACACACACACACCCCTCAGCTGCACTGGACTGAATGAAAGCAACTTCTTCTGTACATATCTTGGGTAAATATAACCATAGTTCATGTTCACCAGTTTAAAAAAAACACACACAAAGACCCTTTAAAACATTTAAATCCTACATAGGTGATCACTACTTACCCAGTGTGTCTCCATTGCTCTCCTCTGGCTTTGTACCTGGTCTTTTCTCTTGGTCTACAGTCTGTGCACTGGATGAGGAGCACCCCATGTTGGAAAAAAAAGAGTTGAGATTAATAAACAAAAAACCTATTACTATTTAAAGCAAACACAAGTTCCACTGCTCTCTGTTAGCAAAGACAGAGACTGTCTGGCAGTGAAAACATGGACCGCTGTAGCTGTTCAGTTCCTAAGAAGAGTAGCTGGGCACCATTATCTCCCCTAGTCTCTGTGTTTGTGCATGGCCTGCTGCCCTCCAGAATGCAGCTAAGCAGTGCAGCTACTATAGTGCTGAATGCTCCCTGAGTGCCTCATGCTCACAGTCACACTATTCATACAGGAGGGGGAGGCAGACATGTGTGAATGAAGTGAGTGTCCTCCCCTTTATAGGAGTGTCCCCGCTGGAAGAGATCCACCACCTGGTGGTTCAGGGAAGCACTTCTTTAAAGTGGTTCTATTTTAGTGCAGTGTTTGAGTGAGTGAAGGTATGCAGTTATATTGGTATGTAGTTATATTAGTGACAGCAGTAATCATCGTAAAGCCTGATAAAAAAAAACATACACAAAGAAATGTGAAGTGTAAAATGTTTATTTGTCAGTTTACTGTACAAAGTTATTCATTTGATTTGGCATAAATACATTGTGTTGTATACAAAAAAAAGGTGTATAAATACTGTAGTTTCAGTAGAAAGCATTTAATTTGCATATGTTTTAGTGTAGCTTGTAGAGCACGATTAAAGGGATCCTGTGAATGCCACACTGCAGGTTAGGAGGCGGGTGAGGGTGTCTCAGGAGTCTCATTTGCGCACAACTTGATTCTCGAGTGTCTCCAGCTTCTTTGACATGGCTTCAAGTAGGCATGTAAAGGAAAGATGCAGATACAAATGAAAACCTACCAAGTCCAGAAATTTATTTTTCTTTTTCAGGTCGGTATTTTAATCATTTTCTGACCCTGGAAAATGACATAGTATGTGTGTATGCATGTGTGAAGGCACAGTCACGTCTCTTGTTGCATATGTTGAGGTGAGCCTCCACTAATTATCTAACTTAACCTTTATTTTGTCATTAGATGATGCTCATAGTTATTTGTGAGCTAAAACCATGACACATTGTGTCAAATATCATATTGACCTCTTTTTGTTTTGGTATATGCTCGATTTGATCATGTCCGCAGTGCAAAGTAATCAACTTCTACAAAAATACTCTAATACTCTTTAATTATTTTTATAGGCCATGTTGAACTGTTTTGGAAATAATCCAAATTTGGATTGAATTGAGTGTAGAGTGAACTGTTATTTTAAACTTACATGTCACACGTTGTCCTTTGCAGTTTTGAATATAATTTAATAAATTGGTGGCTATTTTAAGGTAAAACTTGTAAAAAGCTTGTTTTGTCTAAACAGAACACTAAACATTTTTATAAAAACATACAATTTTGGTGTAATTGATGACCCGATATAAAGATGAAAATACCTGTTTTGGTAGAGAAAAGCAGAAATGTAAAATTGATGTTACTGGGTCAAAATAACCATTTATTATTATTATTATGGGTAAATAACCCAACATAAATGCAAAAATAACACTAAACCTGAGTCAAAAAAATTGTTTTTTTGTTTAATTGATGACCCAATATAATGATTAAAAAATAACATTACACTGGTTAAAAGTAACCACCTGTTTAGGTTTCATTTATGACCCAAAAGAAATGTAAATATGACATTGTTACTGGGTCAAAATAGCCACATATTGGTATGAATGAATAGCCCAATGGAAATAATATAAATAACACTAAAACTGGGTCAAAATAATCAATTTTTTGGGTGTGATTGGTGACCAAATGCTACATTGACTCAGTACTGGATACTGTTAGTAAAAAGTATTTTTTTAGTGTTTAGATTGTCTTTTGTGTCCAACTTACTTGGTCCATCATGACGTGTCAGAATTAAGACTTTGCATACACATTTGTTTCTAAAATTATAAAACAAAAGACAAATCGTGGTATTTTCCAGTGTTCAAGGTCAGTTAAATCTCTGTGGTTTTGCATGTAGCTCTTTGGTAGAGACACATCTACCCAAGATTATTGACAGTAATTCAGAAAAGGATATTATTCTGCTCCAGGTTCTTCAGCTTCTCGGTGACCTGGTTTTGAAACATTATCATGTTCTCACACTGGCACATGTTTTCACCGGAGGGTTTGTCTGTGGGGAAAGAATACATGAGATGTAGGCTGTATCTATGTCCTTGGAAGATTCCTCACCCTATCTCTTCTAATCTCTCCCTGCAGGTTTCCCCTTCCTGTCTCTGCCTGTAGAGAATGTAGTAAATGTGGGGAGGGCAAATGACTGCAGAGCAAAACTTACTGATGAGTTATGTGATGTGGATAATTGCACAGGGCTGCTGCCTAAAAAATGTATGGAGTTGCTTGAATCAGTTATCATCATAGCAGCAGCAGGTGGCAGTCATGCACCGTTTTAATGTA
Organism: Sebastes umbrosus; assembly: GCF_015220745.1. Classification (NCBI taxonomy): domain Eukaryota; kingdom Metazoa; phylum Chordata; class Actinopteri; order Perciformes; family Sebastidae; genus Sebastes; species Sebastes umbrosus. The sequence continues at coordinate 28,442,761 of NC_051279.1, forward strand.
ACAAAACAGTGCTATTACAGTAGTAACCTCACATTCTTGAGCACTTGAACACAATTTTGGAGAACCTGTTAGGTGGGTTGAAGCTTCTTTTGACAAATTGCCAGTAGGGCTGCAACTAACAATCATTTTAATTGTCGACTGATCTGTCGACAAAGGATTATTTTCGGATTATTTTCTTAATTAAGCCATTAGTTCTTTGGTCTATAAAATGTCACAAAATGGTGAAAAATGTCAATCAGTGTTTCCTAAAGCCCAAGATGACGTCCTCAAATGTCTTGTTTTGTCCACAACTCAAAGATATTCAGTTTACTGTCATAGAAGAGTAAAGAAAACAGAAAATATTCACATTTAAGAAGCTGGAATCAGAGAATCTTTTATTTTATTTCCTTAAAAAAATACTCTAACCGATTAATTGATTATCAAAATAGTTGTTGATTAATTTAATAGTTGACAACTAATCGATTAATCATTGCATCTCTAACTGCTGTTTCAGGTAGTGCGACGTACCTTTACATATCCTGGACTTGAGCTTCTTTGTAATTTCTCCCATTTTCTCAATGTCTTCAGCGTAATAAAAGTGCTTCTCATCGGGCTCTGAAGCTATTTCTCTCAGCTCCTGTTCAATGGCTTTGCCAACACCCAAGGCGTATATTGTGACCCCTGAAGATGACAGATAATGACAGTAAACTCCTGTTAGAAACAACTTAGTTTGATTAAAAACCACAGTGCATCTGTATGGCAAGGCAAGATAATGAGTGTACCAGAGTTCTTTGCTTTATCAGCCCATTCGGCTACATCATCCTGTGATCTCCCGTCAGTAAACACAATGCTGACACGCGGGATGTTCGGCCTGGCTCCTTCTTTAGCCGAGAAGCTGAACTCAAACATGTGACGTAAGGCTGAGCCGGTCATGGAGCCTCTCCCCATGTACTGCATCCGGGACACCCCTTGTTTGATGCTCTGCGCTGTGCTGTACTGGCCCAGGGTGAACTCTGTGCGCACCTTGGTGGAGTACTGGATGAGGCCAACATGCGTGCCCGTCCTGGAAATGTCCAGCGAGTCCACAATTCCGTTCACAAACTGCTTGACCAGTTCAAATTTGGCAGGGCCCAGACTCTTAGAGCCATCAATTACGAAAACCAAATCCATGACTCCATCGCCACAATCGGACTCTGTCGGAAACAAGGACATCAATCATATGTTTTATGTATTTTTACCTTGGAGAATGTCCATATGAAAGAAAGAAAGTTGAGATCATACTCTTGCAGCTCTTCCCGTCTTCAGCCAACATAAATCCTTCAAAACATCTGCAGATGTAGGAATCAGTGGTGCTCACGCACTGGTGTTCACAGCCGTGGTCCACTGTCTGACACAGATCCAGACCTGAAACAAAGACTAGAATGAGGTTGCTGTGGCACATTTAAGTGTCTAAAATATGTTTTTTATTTATATAATATATTGTTACAGGCACTGTGTTGTTAAAAGTACAATTTGTGTTCATTCAAACTTGTATTCTTAATTGTGTTTTATTGTAACTATAAGTCCTCTGTCTTCGTCATCAACATTATGAAAGTGAAGTTTAGGAAGGAGGAGGCTTCAAACATGAATACCAAACTAATAACTATCTGAGGACATGAATGCTTCATGGTGGTAAACATAAACACAGAATTATCCCCTTAATCCGGGGGAGCGCTGAGATTAACACTGACCTCATCAAAATTCATCCAAAATTATGTAACATACAAATACCGGAATAGGGGACAAACTGTCATAGTAACATTTGAAAACTGATGAAAGATTATATTCTGAATTTTGTTCACTTTGCCTCACATAAAGTCAGGCTTTTCTCCACTTATCTACAGTTTAATATGAATTCAAATGAATCCGAAGCCTCCACACTAAATCACTCACAACAGAAAAAAGACTCACTGCTACAAAACCTACATTATTTACTGTATGTCATCTATTCTGAGGCAGTTCTATTCTGTAGTATCCCATCAAATCACTGCAGTATACTAAATATTTATGAGCCTGGACTCACTTTGACATGTTTTTCCATCAGGTCTGAGTGTGTAGCCTCTTCTGCATTTACACACACATGAATTGTCTGTATTCACAAACTCCTGTTCACAGCCGTGTTTCCCATCAGCACAATGGTCCATGTCTGCAGGAAACAGTCCGTTTATCAATGCAGACAGGGTTGGGGAGTAATTACTGAGAAAATATAATAATACTCTGAACTGCTGTCCAGTTTGATGCATGGAAACTATTTATCACCAGTGGTGATTACAGTAAATGGGTTAAGATCTCACATCTGGGTTAAGTTTCTTCTTGTTCTACAGTTAACCTGCTTGGCACCTGATTCGAGTGTTAAATGCTCAGTGGTTATAAGCCTCATACATGTGGGTCAGTAGGGGCCTGCTACACCTACTATCTTGTAAAAATAAAAGTGACAATTAAAAGCAACACCTTCTAACAGGTAAAATTTAATGAAACGTTACATTTTGAACACAAATAAAACAGCTTGTTTAGGTTTAGGCAACAAAACCACTTAGTTAAGCGGTCGCTAGAGGTCGCTGTCGTCTTCTTTTATTCCTTCTTTCAGTCATCGCCCATATGAATTGATGATAAAACCTACTAGTGGGTGTAGCAGGGCCCTTCTGACCCACATCTATGAGGCGTATAACCACAAATAACTCCCAGTTAATGACCTGATAACAGTCTTACCGGCTGTGCTTGCAGTCATGTTGGACAAATTATTCAGACAATCCTATAGCACTAATCTAAAACAGGTTGGAGGACATCTACAGTAGTTATTAATGTATACGGTATCATTGTGGAAGAAATTTCTTAATCTTAAATTGTGAAGAAAATCTTTCTTTGTTGAAACGAGGACAATACGAGGACAGAAGCAATGCACACTTACTTTTGCATGTTTTGCCATCACGTCGGAGTGTGTAGCCTTTTCTGCATTTACACACACATGAATCTTCAGTATTCACAAACTCCTGTTCACAGCCGTGTTTCCCATCAGCACAATGGTCCATGTCTGCAGGAAATAGTCCATTTATCAATATAGATAGGGCTGGGTGAGTAATTACTGATAAAATAAAATAATATTCTGAACTGCTGTCCAGTTTGATTCATGGAAACTATTTATCACCAGTGGTGATTACAGTAAATGTATCACATCTGGTTTAAGTTTCTTCTTGTGCTACAGTTAACATGCTTGGCACCCGATTTGACTGTTCTCAGCTCATTAACTGTGCGTTATCAGTCGTTATAAGCCTCATAGATGTGGGTCAGTAAGGGCTTCCTACAGGTACTAAGTTGTAAAAGTGAAAGCGAAACTTAAAAGCAACACGTTTTAACACGTAAAACTGAATAAAATGTTGCATTTTGAACATAAAAAAACAGCTTGTTTAGTTTTAGTCAACAAATCTACAACTTCTGTAGGCGATCACCCATTTGAATCAATGATACTACCTACTAGTAGGTGTAGCAGGCCCCTTCTAACCCACATCTATGAGACTTATAACCACTGATAACGCCCATTTAATGACCTGAGCAATGCACACTTACTTTTGCATGTCTTCCCATCAGGTCTGAGTGTGTAGCCTTTTCTGCATTTACACTCGCAAGCGTCTTCTGTATTCATAAACTCCTGTTCACACCCGTGGGTGCCATCAGCACAGTGATCAATCTCTACAGAAAATAGGAGATTAAGATTAAGGAGTAATTTCTTTAGAAAATGTATCAATCTGTTGAGTTCTGCTGCTCTGGCCAAGATTTTCATTCGTGCATTGGAAGTATCAAAATGTAGTGGACAGATTATCTAAAATTTACAGAGCACATTTACTGTATGTTCCAGATGATGAACCCCACGCACTTCCCTGCTTTCTTCATATAGTTCCAGTGTTTCAGTGAGCACAAACAGAGGACATCTAACTCCAGACAGCTAAATAAACTTGAGGCCAAGACCTAAACACTACAACTTTTCATGTGAGTCTGTTAGAACATTTGAAGTAAGTCTGTCCAAGAGTCAACAACAAATCAGGTTTCTTCTTACACACATGACAATGTATACAAATTATGTTTAGACAATTAGCCAAAATAAAAAAAATAAAAGGAAATCTAGAATTTATTTATGGAAATATCAGGAAGGAAGTAGAAAAAAACATAATGGACACTTACTCTTGCATGTTTTGCCATTAGGTCTGAGGGTGTAGCCTTTACTGCATTTACACACACAAGAGTCTTCTGTGCTCATAAACTCCTGTTCACACCCGTGGGTGCCATCAGCACAGTGGTCAATCTCTGGGTAACATAAACAGCACAGATCAGAGATTGAAGCATTGTTAACACTATCAACAAATGACAATTCATTACTGTAGAAGATACTAAAATGCAGACATGATTCCCCGTGTCACAGTGGTCTATTTCTGAGGAGGATGAACCTTCAGTTAATACAATAATACTTCAACTCATACTACAATACTACTACTTACAGAAATACCACTGCTGTTTCTAACATGATGTCTTCTTCTACTACTGGTAGCTGTAATTACTAGAATATCCATTAATAGTTATCACAAATATTTTCTTTTAAAACTATAATTCATTCATCAAAAACCTAAATCCACTCTCAAAAAGACTCTGGTGAAAGTGTAGAGGCAGGAGAGATCAAACAGTCGTTCTTGTTTCGACGCCCTGGATACACCTCCACATTTCAGCAGCTGCTCTGACGATCGCAAAAGCACACTTCCTTCAGGAAATCTCCCCCACTTTACTCTCTGTTAACATCCACCAGAGGAGCAGAAGGGACGTTTTCCAACAGTGGGTGGAGGGACATCACTGGTAGGAAGAATGCTGGCTCTCATTTGGATCGGAGGTCCATCAAAATCACTGTACACCATGTTCTTTTATCATGCCTTCCTCAAGGCTGTCCTTTATCCATTAAGAGTAAATATTGTAAAGAGATTATGGTAATGCTGTTTTGTATACTTAGTAGCCTCTTAATGGTGATTTAAAGGTGCTAAATGCGGGATTGGGAGCATTTCTATTGCCTCCGCATTGTTCTCAACATGGCAACAACTAACGGTGCTAACAGCGCTAACAGTGGAAACAACGCTGACAGAGCTAACAATGTCGGTCGGGATGGCGTTATCAGCTGTAATAGCAGATGCTGTAAAAGCCTTGCAGAGCAATGGCCGTGAGCTAGCCAGTGGGGCACGCTCACATGCACTAAAAGCATTTGCGGCACGGATTACAACACAAACAGAGGGAGAGTGACTTCGTTCTCTGCTCAGGTAGACATTACTACTCTATATCTTTACATAGCAAATAGTTGTTTGCTGCTATGGATATCATATAGAGCACCTTTAAGTCACATGACTGACTGTGTAAAAAGAAACAACAGAACACACCCTCAGACCTTGTGTGCATTCTCAAAATTATAAATATCCATTTGAACTGGTTCAAGGGATTCAATAACCATACTCATAAAAGGATGCAGTTGAAAAGAACAGCTCAGATGAGAGAAATGGAGTTCCTTCACCTTTACATGTCTTGCCGTCGGGGTTGAGAGTGAAGCCCTTCCTGCACTTGCATCTGTATGAGGCAGGGCTGCTCACACAGATGTGCTGGCACTGGTGGTCCACCACCTCACACATCTCTGAACCTGACACACACCAACACAGATACTCAAACAAAATGGTGCAAACACACATGCATGCATAAACGAGGAGAGGACATTGGAGTGAAAATAGACTGGATTCATCACCTCCACACAGTTTGGACTGGAACACAGAGATGAGGGATTCTATCTGGCTAAAGTTGGCCACCAGGTGCACATGCTCAGAGTGCGGCTCGCTCCCGATGGATTTCAGAGTGTTCATATCCACCCTGCCCACTCCGATAGCAAAGATCTGGATGCCGGCCTGCCTCGCCTGAGCCGCGATCTCCTCCACCGTGTCCTGAGGCCGCCCGTCAGTCACAACCATGGCGATTCGTGGGATGAGCAGGTCCGCTGGTCGTGCTCCCTCCTCCTCTGTGAAGGCCGTCTCCATGGTGTACTGGATGGCCAGACCGGTCATTGTTCCTGAGGCGAGGTGCTCCATGTTCCTCACCGCCTGCTCCACCTCAGCCTTGGTGGTGTAGGTGTTGAGGGAGAACTCGGGCTGGACCACGCTGCCATACTGCAGCAGGCCGACCCGCGTGGCATCGGAGCCGACCTTGAGGAACTGAAGCAGGTTGACGATGAAGGTCTTGACCTTCTCGTAGTCGTTGGGGCGGATGCTTCGGGAGCTGTCGATGACAAAGACGAAATCCAGCGGGATTGCTTTGCAGGTGCTCTCTGTGATCAAAGACATGGAGGTTTGTGATCAGGGATTTGTGAGGTTTGTGAACTAGATTCTAAAAAACTGTTTGACTTTGTGTCTTAGATGCAGTTGGCGAAACACACATATTGGTTACCAACTGATCACTTACCCACTGGTTTGGTTTGGACAGCAGTCTCATTTCGACCTCTGGCCGCGATGGGTCTGAGACGCCGTCTGTCCAGTCGAACTGCGTTACAGCACAACAGGCAGAAGAGGCCGAAGGCCAGGGACCTCATTCTGACAAGATGTGACAACTGCAGCGTATAGAGATAGAGAGAGAGGAAAGCACAAGAACAAGAACTGATAGAAACACTCCCACAATGCAGTGCAAGAAGAGAACAAGTCTGCATGGAAAAAGCAAAGACAGAGTCAGAGATGCAATAAGGCAGGAGGGAAATAGCCAAAAACAAGATTATATTTATTTATTTATTTATTTATCTATCTGCATCTGAATCCAAATTTGCATCAAAATAGACAATGACAGTCAATCCTGTTAATTGGTTTATGGAGGTCATGGCTTTTAGAGAACACCTCAACCCTGTCAGGGAATATTATGGTTTAGTACAAGGATGCATTTTTCTAAATTGTATGTGAGTCAGACTAATAACCAATGATTTATGGCATTAAAATGTATTATGTTGCTGGATCACCACCTAATTGTGAAATGCCATTAAATTTTACAGGATTGCCTAAATGTGTGCACCTGTCATCTAAATCTCACAATTAAAGGTTAAGGCAGTCTCTGCCAAGTAGGCTGCAAACAGAGGAATTTGGCAACGAAATGGTATGGCATATCAAAAGCAAACTTTTAAAAATTTTAAGTTATTCTCCATAAACTTAAAGATTCATGACTGAATAAGCAACAGTCAAACTTCAAACCGATGAGACAAGCACAGATAAAAATAACAGAAATTACAGTAATCTCTCATGTGAAATAACTGTTCAAACTTTGTGTTCATGAAGAACCATATCACTCGTAGTAAGAAGCTGATTGACAACATACGCTTCCAGGGATAAGGAATCCAGGAAAAGATAGATTCAAGGTTCCTGAATAAAAATGTTATGGGCTTAACATAAATGGCCACATGGTGGCGCTAAATTCTTCTTCCTATTCCCACGGTCTTATCTTCACACCAAATTTCGCTGAAATCTGTTGATCATTTGTTGAAATACGTCTCTAACTAACAGACAAACACCCATACAGGACAGAAAACATAACCTCCTCGGTGTAGGAAACAAATATAGTGACTCTGTGTCAGTAAGGTGACAAGTGAGGTGCTACACTTAAGTTAATGAGGAGCAGCGATATAAATAGAGAGAACTTTCACCTCCTGCATATTTGAGCTTCCGATTTCACATCTTAGTGTGTATCGTTTTAATGCTCACAGCATTGCATCACTCACTCACACCTCTTCATCCCCTATGGGACATAAGGCTTCAATGAGCTCTCTCCATTGCATTCTGTCTTTGGCAGCATGTTGGGCCTCTCCCCATGCATTCCCACAACATTGCATAGGTTTTGTAAAAGTGCACATTTCAAATGGCATAGTCTGACTGTAAATGTAACTTATTATCAATTTATGGCAGCTTTCAATTTTGGGTTCTGTCTCTAAACAAGTGTGGGCTCCACACGAGTGTCAAGGTTTCCCATCTGCCATCATATGAAGTCGACAAAACTCTCTATGAATGAGCTTTTGGGTGTTGTGCTGCATAAGTGGTTTAAAATGATTTAACAAAGGCTGAAAAGCGCCACAGACTGTTTCTCTATCCAGTCCCCAGGAGAGCCATTCATTACCTGACACCATCAGACTGCAGGCTGCACTGCGCGCAGTCTGAAACCTGCCTGTGATCGGTGTAGAATGACGTTGGTCACATGGCACAAATCTTAGTTCTAAGGCAGCATGTAAGATGTTAGAATTTGAGGATTTCTTAATGGAGTTCTGAACGTCTGACACTGTGATGACACTGACTCAGCGCTGATGAACAGTCCCTTACAGACATGTATATAGTAACAGCTGACCTGAGACCTGCACGGGTCACATAGCCATGTAGCATTCCACAGAGCTGTCGACCTCTGACCTCACATCTGTTTGACGTCTCTCTGGCACTGGTCTGACAGTTTCATCAATTATCCATTAGTACTACTAAATGTACTATCTATTTCTTTAATTTCTTTATTTACCCCCGAAGCTCTGGAACGACCTGCCCGAGGAAACAAGACTGTCTGAGTCAGTGTCTTCTTTTTAAGTTTCTTCTAAAAACATACTTTTATAAGAAAACATATCCTCATTTTATCTGAGCTGCCTGTTTATTTTTATTGATTTTTAATTTCTTGTTTATTATTTTTAACTTTTAATTTTGCCCTTCATGTAGTTTATCATTCACTTGGGGTATTTTTTTTTTTGTTCTCTCTGTGAATCACTTGTTCATGGTTTTGATAAGTGCTCTATAAATACAGTGTATTATTATATTATTATTATTATTATTATTATTATTATCATTATTATTATTAATAATAATAAAGTGCCATAGACCTCCAAACTGTACCCCAGTACTAGTCTGTCCTTCACCGTCATGTGTATTTAGTCTGGCTTTCATGTAGTGTTTTACAATTTTAGTGGTTTTATTATTTATACTGTTTTATACTGTATTTTACTCATTTTTGTTTTATCAACATTTTCCTACTTTGAGTAACAGTTGATCATTATGACATTTGTCAATTCTTTTTTTTGTCAATCGCTTGTAATGCACTTTGAAGTGCATTTGCCTTGATCGAAAGGTGCTATATAAATAAAGATTGATTGATTGACTGATTAATTTAATATGTACACCATTTGGTTATCATTTATTTTTATCTGATACATCAGTGGCAAAGAAAGCACGGAAGTTATCCTTTACATTTTCTTTTAAATGTGAATTATCACAGTGATTTCACTGACTGAAATGATGGGATTCCTTCACAGAGCAATCCCTCTCTCACATTTCCTCATGAATTAAAGCCAAGGCTGTGTGTTTACTATGAAACACAAAAACAGTGTGTTCCTAACTGTGTTTTATGGGACCTGCTCTCTGTTTTACACATTCCCTGTCTTTGATGGCTTTTCATGATGCAGGTGATGGAAACTATGATGTTGTCAAACATGAAGTCAATACAGAATACAGCTGCTGATTCCACTTTAAAATTACTAGTTATTCTAAGAAAAAGATATTCCAGGTATGCAAGAAGTAGAGCTTGCAGTGCTCCAGCAACTAAACAGACTCGTGCTATCAGGATAATAAATAAAAAAAAATTACTTACCCTGTTATCAAAACCAACTCTTTTTCCTCAACTCCTGCAGTCAAAGTTTCTCAATAAATCCAACACACAGTCAAGAGAGGAGTTCCAGCAGGAAGCATCAGTCAATAGCAGCTCCAGATAGTAAACATGCATATATTCCAGCCCTCAGTCTTTCTCTAGCTGTCCAGGCACTTGCATTGCTCTGCCCCTTAGTACTCTTAGTACTCCATCCTCTCTGTTTCTCTGTTTACTCCCCCTCTGACTCCAACCACGGAGACGCCTCTTGTTCAGCTCAATAAAACAGAAACTCTGTGAATACTATTTACTATAACAGATAGATAGATAGATAGATAGATAGATAGATAGATAGATAGTAACTTTATTGATCCCGAGGGAAATTCAAGTTTCCAGCATCACAGTTCCATAGTGCAAAACATGTTAGTAAAAAGGCAGTAAAAATGTTAGTAGTACAAAGTACAAAGTACAAAAAAATATACCAGATATAAAAATACAAGGAGATGAAGAAAAGTGTTCAAACTGAATATAGTGCAGGGTAACAGCTGCGATACACGACTATTAAAAAAAGTGAATATAGTGCAGAAGAGACTGTTAAAAATGAATATAGTGCAGGGTAACTCCAGTAGCTTAGTCTACTGAAAGTGCACTGTGTGCATTATTATTATCCATTATTAGCCAGGACTGAACTCCTTAATTTGACACCTTCAAAGCCCTTAAACATTTCATAATAAGATCTAGGTGGAGAGGGCATGAGCCCTAAACCTGGCTCATACTCAGTTTGTCTCAATTCTTCTCTATACAATATCCAGAGCATTAATATAGCATCAAACAACTATTTACTATGTAAAGATATAGAGGAGTAATGTCTACCTGAGCAGAGAAGTTGCTCTCCTTCTGTGTAATCAGAGCTTCTCTGTGCTTTGTTGACATTGCCGGGCTACATGCCTTTTAGTGCATATTCATGCATGTTAGCATGCTGCACTGGCTAGCTCACGTCTGCCGCTCTGCACTGCTCTCATTCGGCGGTTACAGCTGGTAACGCCGTCCCGACCGACGATGTCATCACGGAAGTGTTCCACCCATCCTCCGGTTCCCCCTCATGTCAACACTGTTAGCTCTGTCAGCACTGTTGCCGTTGTTTTTACTGTTAGCGTTGTTAGCTGCGAGCCGTCGACTCAGCCGTCGCCATGTAGAGAGCCGTGCCAAAGAACGCATATTTCCAAGAGGTGAAAGTCAATTGATCTCTGCTTCCGCCATATTGGACTGAGACTACCGGACGCCAGTAAAACGTCCGCCTAAAAAGTGCTGTATAAAAGCAAAACTAAATAATTTCTTTTCTGTTGTCATACTCTACCATATTCTGCCTTGGTTGGACATTAAATTATTGTAAATATAATAAGCGTCTTCAGTTCAAAATGGCGGCAGCAGCTAATGTAAAAAAAAAAAAAAATGGAGTTTGTTATCTTTGCTTCTATACTCTTTGTGCGGAGAGAGTTAAATGACTTAATTTGCTTGTAGCTTTTGTTTTCAGGTTAAGGGGCATTGAAGGCATAAGTTTTAAAAGATCACAGTCCACATGCGTTAGCTGTTGTCCATGTTCTTCTACATGTTGTAAGCAATGAGTAATTTATTAAAATAAAGAGAACAAGCTGTTCTAAAGCCGGGGTGTCAGACTTTCCTTGAGAGAAAATACTGTTGATTTATTTAGTTGAGATCAGGTCTGAGCAACTGTGAAAGAGGTGTTTTGTAATTTTACAAGTGATGCTTGGATGAACTCGCCACATCTCCATTTGAGCAGCAGTTTATGGAAAGACCTGGTCACTAGTCGTCATGCCAACCACTGTGGGGTTACCTGCCTGCCACACAATGAGCACCTTTATACACAGTCACCTCTTACCAATAGTTTCTAGACAGTGTCAGTGTCAACAGCAGTTCATGCAAAAGCTTGGACCTCAGTTCATGCAAAAGCTTGGACCTCACATTCAAAACAAAACACAAACATCTTCCAGTGAAATTAGACTTTAATAGACAAATAAATGTCACATCTTTACTTTTCATACAGCAGCAGCCCTCAGGTTTGACTTTTGTGTCCTTATAGGACATTTTGTGTCCAGGAAGCAGCTTGCCAATAACTACATCTGGTGGAGCAGACTTTGTGTGTTTACACAGACCAGAAGCTCTCATCGGTTTAATTGAAAAAACACAACCAGGTTTATTGAGCTCCTGAACGTAGACAGGCCCGATCTCGAGTCATTGCACCGGGGTCCCTCGAGCAACTCATTCATAGTGACTTCAAAGAGCAAACTGATTCCAGACCAGCGCTACTTCTGTGCTGTCAAAATAGATAAATAGCAGCCCAAGACATTTCTCGTCAATCAGTAGAAACACACAGTTACATTTAAAAGTTATGAAGGTCAACCAGCACAACTCAACACTTTTTATAACACAACACAATTCTGTTTGTAGTTGGAATAAAGCGGTAAAAGAAGGTGATATGTTCGATATACACTAGGTTGCTCTTAGATCATGTCAGAATACAGGCAGATGCATTTCTTTGGGAGAACTTCCAGTCAAGATGACACTTCACACATGGATCTATAAAAGGGCACCCCTCAAGAGAGAAAGTTACGAATAAAGGCAATCCAACCCTGATCACGAGCCGAGAAGAGACAAACAGGAAACACGTGACGATCACTCGTTACTGTGGGCAGAAAGATCGTCATTTTTGCATTTGTGCATATGTTAGATATGACTATCAAAGGTAGGATACATAAAATACTATTACAGGTACACACACAGCTTAAATATAATTAATACAAATATATAGAATCTATCAAACTTTCTAGTGCCTTATTGCACCCAGGTCAAATGCATTAAAATGCACATCATGTCTGGAATTATAGAAACAGAAAGGTCATCAATAAATAACAGGAGGGGGGATGAGAGGTCACGTGGTGGTAGAGGTGTGTGCATGTGTGTGTGAGAAGATTTTATATGTGCATGCATGGGTGTACTGTAATGTTTGTGTAGCTACAATATATCCATGAATATACTGTACACTGGAGAGGCAGTGTGGTGCATAAATCTTGCTGGGGTTTTATTATTACGGCAGGATGCTGGGAATGTTTTCATGCTGTAGCGGTGGTGTACGGTGGAGGAGCCTTCTTGGGAAGGACGCTGACGCTGTCATCATACGGAGGAAGCAGCACCTGGAGATACAGAGGAAAAACACATTGTGGTTAGTACGAGTAGTTCTAACACTCTGCAAAAAGAGCAGGAACAATTTAAAGTCGATAGTGTCTAGCTAGTGCAAAAATTATGATAATTCTGTCAATGTCTCAGTCTGTTTTTATTTAAGGGGCATAATATAATACACCAGCTTTGGTGCAATTTCAAACAGAAGATGAAACAGTAAAAAAAAGTACTTTGGATTAAGTGAAATATCTATAGACCAGGAAGACTTCAAATGGCAGAGAGACAATTATGATTTCCTAATTAATAGGCTAAACTACAGGATTTCAACCAAATATGATTACGTAACATGTACAAAGAGAGAGAATCAAACTGGTGGACAGGAAACACTTTGAAATTAAAACAACAGAATACATGAAATGAAATGAATGGAATAAAATGACACAAGTGTATCTCTTTAAATAGTTTAATTAGGTAAAATGACAAACTAAAATGCTTTAGGGATGAAATGATGTATGCAAATTATTAGAGTGGTGTCAGAAAAGAAAGTATTAACCTAGGTATTTTGAGAAAATTATTGTTCCATTAACATATTAAGTTGAGATATTAATGGGGAGGGTCCAAAGCAAATATTAATAACCTTAGTGAGGGTTTTTAAAAAGTCAAACATAAGGTTAAGCCCTCCCTCCCCACCCTCTATTGTATAATGCAAACTAAAAGCAGCTTCTCTATATTTGGGTTTAATTCTTGAATAAGCAGATTAGTGTTTACCGACTAGAATTAATATTATTAGTCAATTAATCGAGTAATTGCTTGGAATATAAAAAAAAATTCTGTAACATTTCTGATAATGGATCAATAATTGAAGTTGTGTCTTAAACAAAAAATACCAAACATGTACTGGTCACAGCTCCTCAAATGTGAATATTTGCTGGTTTTCTTAGTTGTCTATGATAGTAAACTGAATATCTTTGGGATTGGGCTATGAGAAATTGTGAGGGTAATTTTCCCCAATTTTCAGACATTTCATAGACCAAAAGATTTATTGAGAAATTGAGAAAATAATCAGCAGGTAAGTCAATAATGCAAAAAGAAAAAACCTGCTAGCTTCAGCCTTACGACCAATCTCACATATTTGTGAGTTGATACTGAAGCAAATGATCAGAGATGTTTTTTGATCCTAAACTGTGACCATCTGCAGGTCCGTTGCCAAGCAGTGAACGACTGTTTCAAAGCAAAAAGGGAACGTAGTGCATGGGGAGTGTCCTGATAAATAAGATATATAGGACACTATGTCATGTGGAAAAAACACATAATGCAGGTGTCAGCATCCAGATTTAGTTTTAAAGCCGTACACAAAGGGGGGCAGATTTGCTTATTCAGCTTCTGTTATTCATCCGGATGTTCCACTGTAGGTTTACACTCCCAAAAGCAGAAATTTGTTTGTGAAAAAATGTCATTCAGTAACTTTAACCACTCTTCTCCGGTTTGATATAATAAACCTGTTCACACGTCTTTACAACATTCACAAGAAAGCCTTTCGTTCAATCAAATGTGTGAATCGAAGCTTCCTCTCTGCTCGTCTCTCTCTCAGGTAATCAACCAGGAAGCAAAGCTGAGACTGTGCGGAGTCAGAACATCTCAGCTGTGACTCAACGGTCTGGTTTTGCTGTTGACACCCGGCTAACAGAAATGCAGGCTCTCTCTATGGTTCATTTGGCTTCATATACAACAACACCATGTGTCTGACCTGTGTCTCCCATGTTTTAAACAACGAGCTATTGAGGGTTTCAGTTCATACAGACAGACTCAGTGTTTCCTTTGTGAAGGTGAACTATTCTGATCTTTTAATGATGACACGGACATTATAGGTAATCAATAACCTTTAACAGCCTCTACTAGTATAGACCCTCTGACATGATCAATGCCTCCTTGAACTATAGAGGCCTGTAATTGATGGAAACAACTAAGAAACATTCCCGATACACGATAGATAAGAAGCTGGCTTTAGATCCAACAGAAACATCTAATGGAGTCGATATATATTCAGAATATTATCACTTGCCTTTCTTGGCCTGAGGCTTTTCATTGATGATGTTGGGAAGTTGAAAATGCAAGTAAATGTTCCAATGTTGGCTAGATATTGACTTTTGAAACAAATATTAAAGCTTAAATCGAACTACTGTGTTGCTTGTCCAAGTATTTGTTTTCTATAGTAAGCATCCAAACCCTCCAAGTGATATGTTAGAGCGAGTAACATTTTAATAATATTTATATTATAATACCAATACTAGGGCTAACTAGCCCTACCCTGCAATTCACTCCATTGCATTCATTCCATGTCTTCTATAGATCATCAACTGGTGAAGATTATTACTTTTTACCCAGGATATGTAGCTCTAGCCTATTTTAGCACCCTATCATGTATATAGCCATCATGTGCTTATTTAAGACCGTTTCACCAGCTTTTAATTTCAAAATGAATTAGGTGGAAACATTTAAAGGTCAGCTAGAGACATGGGCGTTGGAAGTGTAAACTCATGTTTACAATGTTTACTGAGGTAATAAATCAAGTGAGAAGTAGACTCATTTTCTCATAGACTTCTATACAATCAGACTTCTTTTAGCAACCAGAGGAGTCGCCCCCTGCTGGCTATTCGAAAGATGCAAGTTTAAGGCACTTCAGCATTGGCTTCACTTCTCAGACCCCGGAGGTCGCCCACAGGCAAGAATGGAAAGATTGACAGGCGTAGCAACAGTATTTACAGGGAGCGGTTCACCATATCAACCTCATAACGACAAATTGTGCTCATTTTGATCTATGAGGCATTTCAAGGGTTACTTATTGTTGCTCCTTTATTGCCAAATGAAGCACCTGGCTGTGTGGGTGTGAGAGACTTTTCTGTGTGTGCAGGAATTCGGCTCTTAAGGAACTCATTAGTGGACCTTTGACCTAACTGCTGTTTAACTGATGTGTAGCCATGCAAGCTGCTAACCAGAAGCCACAAACCTGCCTGTCTGTGAGTGGGGGGGCTCTAATCAACTATGTCAGGCTCTAATTGAAAAAGCATACCTGCAGAGGTGAGTCTAATGGAAATAAAGGGGCAGGCTGCTGTTTTTCTTGTGCTTTTCACTAATGATGTCAGTGAGTTAGAGAGCGGCAGCCTCCTGTTCCTCTCTTTACAGCTCAGGTGTTTTACCCATCAGGAGTCTCTATTTCCTACATCATCCCATAAGGCCACACGGTGTACAAAGCTGTTGAGTGTGCTGGGTTGTTTCAAATTGTGTGGAATGTTACACTCTATACAGTCTGGGGTGGATTAATGCACAGGCTGGCCGTGTTTGCAAGGGCCCCAGATTGGTCAGATTATTTTTAATTATTTAAACCTTTACCCCTAAGAAACACTAAAACATTAAGCAGCTGATTGGGTAGAAGTGGACCACATCTACCCAATCAGCTGACCATATGAACCTGGCCCCATGATCAGGTACATAAGGTCAATTCGGTTTTCAAATAACACGTCACTACCGGACAGAATAGCGGTAAAATGAAATTATGATCACAAAGCACAAAAACAAAAAGATCAATAGCTGAAAGAACAACATGACCAAGATCTAATTTACTAGATATTTCAAGGTTTAGATTAAAGGCTGCCTCAATATGTGTGTGTATATGCCAGCGCTCCCCGAGTGTGTATGTGTGGGCCGTGTAATATTCCTAGCATGCTTTAATTACTTTTTTCTGGTAACGTTAAAAGCATGATGAGTATGGGTGGGGGGCCCATACAAAGTGTAACCTCAGGGGACCCTGACCACCTTAATCCGCCACCATCTACAGTCTTAAGCTGCCGCCTGAGGAGTACAGGTATTTTAAAAAAATACCTGTGAAAGTCAACATACTGCAAGGTTAGAAATAGAGCCAGCTATTGACAGCTCCCTCTGTGTTCATAGTCAAAACAGGTCATTAGTGTTCCTACAGCCTACTTTTTCCTTTCCCTTCCGTCAAAGTATAAGCAGTTATAATAAGTGTGTGGGTAGCAGGGTAACCGCGGTCAGGGGGCCGGGCCTGAACAACAGGACACCGACAGGAGACCCAGACAAAGCTCACATACTGTACAACTACTGTGCCTCCGCCACCATTATAATGGCTTTGCCAGCATGGAGCCTCATCTCTCTGTCCAAGTCTGTCCATTCATCCATGCTAGCCATGTGTGAAACTACCTGCTATACGACAGCCCATCTTTATACTTTCCTTCCTCCCCCAGCATGATGACTTTACAGTTGCCAGACGGGCCCGAGAAAGAGGAAACCTATACGCCGACGCTGAAAACGTGACTGGATTGAATAAATCATTTTTCCCGTTTTGTTGCTTTTGGAAGTGGAAGAAAGCAGCAAATCCAGATTGTTTTATGTTGGATCTCTAGATGACGATATAGACATAAAGGATTGTAAAATGGACTATGAATTTGGTAACATATTGCACACATGCGCACAGTTTTTCTCGTGTACCTTTTTCTTCTTCTACATTTCATTAATATCTGCTGACTTGTAAATCATCTGGTTTGCTGGTCAGACATCTTCATTTGTTGTGGAAATATTTTCTCTTACAGTTGACGCTTACAAAAGTATTTGTTCAGCTGTGCACTGCATGTGAGGAATGTCTGTAGTATTATAGGAACATGTTATTAACATTCACACAGGTGGTCTGACAGGAAAAGAAAGGTGGTAGAATTTTTTTTCTATTTGTTTTCTTTAACTGTAGTGTGACTTCCCAGACAACTGAACAGCTAAACAGAGTATAGACTGAGCCCAAAGGATCAATGCTCTTCCATCCTCTGTTTAACAGACAACTCTGTTGATATTCTATTTTATTCTTATTATCAACAAAGAACAAACCAACATTGGATCCTACAAACAAGTGTTGCCTGTGTAACCAAAGCCTGATATATCTTATGGTTCATTGTTGTCCAAAATAAATCAATTTAAAAACACCAATGTGCCACACTTTCATTGTCATGTAGAAATTGTACTTTATTTGTGACTTACCGTGGTGTCATTGGTCGTGACATAGAGCAGGATTTCAGAAGTTCCTCGGCTGCTCACATATCTGTAGCAGTTCCACACACATGCTATCAGGTAGGCCTGATATCAGATAAAAGAGAGAGAATACAACATTATTTGGTTATTGAGTCTAAGTACACATATTTGTCTTCACATGACAACACACAAATGGTTGTAAGCCACGCTATCAGCATGGCTCTATATGGATGGAAATGTTAGTCTGTCCACCACTTTGGTCAAATATCTAAACAACTATTTAATAGATTGCCATGAAATATTGTACACACATTCATGTCCCTCTTAGGATTAATACATTTAGTGATTCCTTTACTTTTCAGCGCCATCATGAGGTCAAAAAAATTCAAGTTGTCCAAAACTTTGGTTTATGACTAAATACCACAGACTGCATATAAGAAGTGGACATAGTCACTGTGACGTCACCCATTGGTTTGTGGACTGCAGTTTTGAAGCTTCGAGTTGAGCATTTTGGCCATCGCCATGTTGGTTTTTGGAAACCAGAAGTGACACAAGAGGGTGGAGCTAAGTACAACCGAACGCTGAATAAGATATTTTCAGGCCACCAAAAAGGTTATAATTAACTTTCATGAACTGAAAACAGACTGTGAAAGGGTTAAAGTTGTAAGACGAAAACAAGGACAACTCCCAGACCGCAAAACGCCGCGGTAACGACCTGTCAATCACAAGGTAGCCACGTCCTAAAGCATCCCCTGCTTTATGGTCTATTTGACTCTAAATGGGACCATGATTTACTAAATGAACATCATGCTGTATTGAAGAAGACTTGAAGACTTGCTCAAAGCACCGCAGTACAGCCTCACAGCATATGAAACAGTCACGTTTTTAAGTAGTATTGTAGTTTCAGGAAACCAGCTTTTCCTCATTATTATGTAATATAATAAGGTCATCTCGTCCCCAGAGAAGCTGTGGTGTAAGTGTAACATTTTTGTCCTATATTTGCACCATGATAACGTGCACTATGGAGGCTGTAATAAAAGTATGTTATTCAAAGAAACTCTCACCAACACTGAAAATAACTCATATAAAATACAGATAATCCATTCACCCGCTTGTTGAATTCAGACTCTGTTTTCAGGTTTTATCTCAGCGTTATACATCACGTTAGAGTAGCAACAACAAGTTCCTGTTGTTCTCCGTCATCCAGGAATCATCTGGCTCTCAGCAGGAAGCTGGCTACTGGAACTCCCGGGCCAAACACAACACCATCTGCTAAATCCATCCGCCAGCACAAACCAAAGCCAGACTGAGCTCTCTAACTTCTATAATAAACCAATTAAGAAGTCCCTTTAATGCTCTGTCAGCTCGGTTATTTTAACAGCCTCCATGGGAATCTGCAGAGATCCATTTGCAGCAACAGAGATCACTTAATTTAGCTCCCAGTTAACTGCAAATGACTGATAATGATGCTGATTGTGCAATGCAAATTATTCCATCAGTCAGAAATGACTTCACACAACTACTACGACTCCACTACCATGATATGTCATCAGAGATTAAGGAAACACTGGCTTCTCCGACAACAATGCTACAGCCAGTATGTTCTCCTTTGAAATTTTCATTCTGGTCCAGAACGTCTGTATTTGTTTTGGCCTGTGTGATCCCGTCACTGCCCATTTCAGCAACCCGTTGCTCGTATGAAACAAATTGGCACGCAAACGCAGCCTTCTGCAGCCGTGGAAGCAAGCAAACAAACTGGATCAACAGAGGTAACGTTAATGTTGGAATCTACCCAACATAATGAATGTCATTCATTTTTAGGGGATCACCATATATAGTTATTACAATATATTGTGAGAAGGACATGAATGCATCAACGGCATTCATGGTATTTCATCCAATATTTGTAGAGATATTTCACTTAAAAGTGCTAAATGCGAGATTGGGAGCATTTCTATTGCCTCCGCACAGCTCTCAACATGGCGGTGGCTGAGCCAGGCAGCTCGCAGGTAACGGTGCTAACAGCACTAACAGTGAAAACAACGGCAACACTGCTGATGGAGCTAACAGTGGCAGTCAGCTTCTGCAACACCGCCGTCGGTCTATGAGAGCAGTGCAGAGCAGCGGCCGTGCGCTAGCCAGTGGGGCGCGCTCACATGCACGAACATGCACTAAAAGCATGCGGGCCGGCCAGGCTATGTCAACAAAGCACAGAGAAACTCAAATTACAACACACACAAAGGGAGAATGACTTCATTCTCTGCTCAGGTAGACATTACTCCTCTATATCTTTACATAGTAAATAGTTTTTTGTCGAGAACCCTTTAAATGTCAACCTCATAGTGGCGCTAGAGAAAGTCAGGGAATCATCCAAGTGATTCATCATCTGTAGATGTAGATGATGTTGAGATATTTCACTAGATAAGTGAAAACTTTTACTCGCTGCTGGTGGCGCCAACTGAAAAGTCAGGGGATCACCAAAGTCATTAGGATTCATCCTCTGGGGACCATACGTGCCTCTGTACCAAATGTCATTGCAATTCAGCCAATAGTTGTTGAGATATTTCATGTCCATGATATTCCATGCCACATGGCTAAAAGTAATACAAGTGATACAAGTGAAGTAATTTGTCACTGTGATATTAAAGGGACTGTTTGTAACTTCTTACATGTATAAATCAATCCGGAGAGACCTTCGTCTGGTCAGCTAACATTACTGCCAAGCAGGTGAAATATAGAGTGATATTGTGGTTTTAGCTGATGTGTGTCGCTTCAATGTTTTGACGGATGCTCGCTCACATTCAGGTAGCGCGTACACACGGGCGAGCGCGAGCAACAGGACGCTGACTTTCGTTGACTTAACGGCCACAGGTGTCGCTGTTACAACCAATTTCTGATTCTTACAAACAGTACCTTTAAATCTTTACAGGAATGTGGGAAAGCCAACAGCAAAACTAAGGATTAGTAGATCCCATTGTACTGTCAGCAGTCAGAAACGGTTCACAGCCTATTTCACAGTAAACATTTATATGATGTCTGAATTCCATTTAGCTGCTTCAGTTTCAGAGTCGTGGCTCACTGCCACACTATCATTGGCTTACTGGGACACTTAAATAGAACAGATCAATCGTTAATGTTACTTTTATCTTGGCATTAGTGCTATTTTTTACTATAATAAGTTAAAAAAAATATATTCTGCTGTGAAAAAGGCCTATTGGACAGCATCTGCTGTGAGATGCACGACTCTTGCCAAAAACCTCCCAAGATCATTTAAAAGGACATCCCATGGGGCTCCCAAAAATAAACAATATACAAACCTTTAAAAAAAACAACTTTGGGTCTACATAAAGTCACATCTGGACAGAAAGTTACATAAGAAAGCAGGTGCCTGTGTCACAAGGTTGCAATCTACATTTTTTCTGTTGTAAGAAAATTAGTTGTGCCGTAAATAAAAGCAAAGAACCATAAATGCTGCTAAACGTATGGGGAACATATGTACGTTAATAGAAAAGAAAACATTACCTTGAAGCCGAGAATAGAGCCGATGAAGAGCAGCACGATGAGCACCAAGCATAAATTACTGAGGGCAGCGATCTCCTCTTTGTAGGGGAAGTTATCAGGCTGCACAGGAGTCAGAGAAAAACACAAGCAACAAGCAAGAGAGTTCGTTTGAGGTTAAAGGGTGCACCAGTCATTGGATATAGGTGGCATCTGTAGCTGTACATCAAACACTACCGATGTGTGACATAAGAAATGACAACTCAAATGCATACAAAAGAAGTCAATATCGTGCTGTTAGATATCACTGACTTCACTTTTAAGAGTAAAACCCTTGAGGTTTCTTACCAGTTGCTGCAGGTAGTCCTGGATCGTGTTTGGGTAAACCACAATGCTGACAGCAACCAGGGTGTTGAGAGCAAAGTCAAATATTTGGTAGCAGAAAAATGGGATGATCCAGGCGGCACGCAGCTGAAACAGAGATATGTCTTTTATGTTTTAAGGCTGATGTATTTATCTGAGAGCAGAGAAACAAGCTGGGTTCTTTAACCAACACTATGGACATAAATCAGAGCTTGAACTGGGTCCCAGGGAGATCACAGTGTGTTTAAAAGTAATAAAAAAGGAGGGATGCTATTTGAGTTTTCAAAGAATTCAAAAATAGATGTAGTGTAAGTGTTTATAGTAAGATTGTTTTAAACAGTTTGGTGGAAATGAACACAATCAGTGTATATAAGGGCACAGTACATGCATTTTTAATCAGCAGCATTGTGCGAGTATAGTAGTGTAAAGAAAATTCTAATGAACTGTTATTTTACCTTGTATGCTCCATATGTTGCCATCCCACATATGAGTATCATCAGCAGGGAGATCGCTGAGGCAATGCACATGTCTGAAGCAGAGAGAGGTGCAGTTAATAGTCAGTCTGTGAAAGGACATATTCGATTATCAATCAAAATCCTGAAAATGTTCACAACATCATGTTCAGCTGATCTACGAAAAACTAATTCTGCACAGAAAGATAAATGGCAAGCTGCATTGTTGGCTCCACGTCAGCCTAACCTCATATCAACATAACAGAACTAATCATTCTGTTACATAAAGGATAGCATCGGGCAAAACCAAAAAACACAGTACACCTGGCACTACCCATTAAAATGCCATGTACATCTATTATAAACTGCCAATTAATATTTTGTAGCTCTGAGTCACAGGATGAATCACATTTGCTCATATAAAGGCTTGAAGGTGTAAAGAGAGTCAGTTCTTTTGCAGAGTCTAATTTAGCTGAGTGTCAAAAGGGCAGAATCAGACCTCTGGAAAATCAAAAAACAATCATCTAAACGGAGTGTCTATTTGCACCTGGGTGAGAATCAAATTAAGGACTTTCACCACAGAGACTGGGGTTTGAGTCCCATGACAAGCCTATTTTTCACTTAGATGACTTAATATTTTCTTTTTCTTAAATGATTATTTTCAGTTTTCAGTCGCAGTTTGGTTAGGTTTATGCACCAAAACTACATGGTTAGTGTAATGAAGGACTTGTTAATGTAATGAAGAACTTATTTAGGCAAAATAATAACGAGGGCGTTGATTGGCTGATTCCACCACCTCAGACAGGTGGCTAAACTACTATACACATACAGAATGAACAAGTCCCTCATTACACTTATGGAGTGGAAGAAGGTTAAAAATTCATTCAAGAAACACAAAACAACTGTCACGACAGCTTGTTGTCTGTCAAATCTGAAGAAAAGCGTATGCCACAACACAATCACAAAATCATAAATCCAAAAGCAATATTTCTAAGTGAGGGGAAAGAAAGGAAAAATAAATAAATAAAAAGAAAAGAAAAGAAAAGAAAAGAGAAGAGAAGAGAAGAGAAGAGAAGAGAAGAGAAGAGAAGAGAAGAGAAGAGAAGAGAAGAGAAGAGAAGAGAAGAAAAAAATAAATAAAATAAAATAAAAAAGCAAGAAAAAACAACCAAACAGATACAATATTTTCAATAATAATAGTAATAATAATAATGGTAGGTAAGTGAGTGGAAAATAAATTTGAAATTTGATAAAATAATAATGGTCATGATCATAAAGAAAATAAATGCATAATATTATAATAAAATCTGTACTAACAAATTAATAGGTGGATAAAAGCTGATTGCAAGACAGCAGCAGAAGGGGGGCCTATAGAGTATGAAAATCTGAACATTAAACAGTGCTAAAATAGCTAAGCAATATTACAGTTTTACTGTTCTTGTGAACAGAAGTCATTTTTCAGGCTGAGTGCGATCCTAATGCCGGAGTCTGGCCCAGCCTGCAGTAATGGATCATAGGACACTCTAATCCCTTGGAACTGGGACAATACAGTCATTCCCAATCTGAGGCTACCAGCAGCTTGTGCTGTGGCCCAACTCCAATCAGACTGACCCAGTGTACACCTGGTCTGTTAAGAAGGCTTTTGCACAGATGGACATTAGGTTTGCAGGTCTGTGGCTTTGGCTGTTTGATTTAAAAAAGAAGTGCTGACCGTGTAGTCTAGACAAAGTGTGTGAGGTCCCTCTAATAGAACAATAAATCATCCTATTAGTCAGTTGACAACCCTATTGGAGGTGTCACAGAACAAGCAGAGATTAAGTAATCTGTCATAGTCAATTATAGGAGATTTAGTTTCAGGTAGAACAGAAACAGTCCAGAGGCCCGTGGAGATTTCTTACAGAATGCAACAAGCAGTTTACCGGAGTAAATTATATGTAACAACAACTGTTCAGATATTGGAATACAAAAATTATAATACTTTCGCGCATGTCGGGGGTACTGGCGAGACACCGGTTGAAGCAAATGTGCATTTCCGTAAGCCATCGGACACTGCACGCACAAATTAGACGTTATTTCCTGCATGGATTGAGTGGCACAGGAAATGACTGCACATTTTGCACCACTTTCTGTCTCCTCTATATGGCGCTAGAGAACATGCGCTAAGCATTTATTATGTTGCTCCATATCAAGTGTAGATCACACGTAAATCGGATGTTTGTCACATAACGCTGACTTCCTGTTGCTTGTAGGTGGCCCTATGACTATGAGAAATATTGTCATGTAGATGTCCTCGAGCCTGGCCTGCTTTGAAGTAGGTCAAGTTTGGGGCAGATTGGACGAAGTACCGTCGAGTTACTGTCAGTTACTGTTAGTGTAATGGCTAATTGTGTAAATTCCCCGCCACGCCACGGCAACGCCGTTTTATGAAAGCTCAAACTTTTAATAAATTTTCATCTTTACATTGGCTGCTTCGTTGAAATTTGTTTGAATTGTTTGAAATGACAAGCTTCGTTCGATTGCAAGCATCTCTAGCCTTTCAACAACTTCCTGTTTCATGGCGAATGATGCGTCGCTACGGCAAGCGCGTTCAACGAAAGCTCAAAAGCTTTGCGGTCTGGCATCACGAACGTCTTAACATCACGCTGACCAAATCTGACGTGGATCTGGTTAACCTGCTAAGAGTAGTACACCAAAATATAGTGAATAATAATAAGAACTATTCAGCTGATAGTGAGACTACACATGGGACATTTACTGGAACGCACTGGCCTTGTTCTGGGCTACTTACTGGCGTCATCCATGACATCCAGGTCATTAGCCAACTCGGCGCTGGTCAGGTGGTACTGCTCGGGATCACTGAGCGCTGTGAGCAGGATGAGTAACACCACGGCGTTGATGAGCTTAGGGACAGAGGACATATGGGAGATAAAGGCAGCAATATGGACAGACAGGTGGAGGGCAATGGAGACAGTGGAACAGCGAGAATGCAAAATTCTGAAGGTATATTCAAAATGTTCATGAGCTGCAGAGTAACAAAAGGAAATCCTAACACGGTGACTCAAATAATGACACCTTATCCTAGAGATAGTGTGTACAGTAAAAGCTCCATGTCCAGGTACATACATGAGCCTTTGTATTGGTCTGGCCGGCGCAGCTCATTATGCAGATGACTCATACATCCCCATTGATCAGGTGAATGTAATGGAAAATTCTCTGCAGTCAACAGGCCTGACACAAAACCTGCTACCTGAAGTGCTGATTTATTCATAGGGAGGATTGTTTTTCCACATGTGGTGTTTGGTTTAGCTGACCTTCTCCTGCACATTCAGTTTAACAGAGATGGTATCCAACATTAAAAAAAGGCATGTTTTGATGTAGCAAAAACATTTTGCACCTAAAACTCAGTAACTAATGACCATTTTTATAATATACAGAGCTCTCCTTTATAGGCTTCTATAAAAGTCAAGAATACCACAGTATAACAAAAATATATTAAAGTTTGATGTTGTTTTTTTTAAATCATTTTCTTTAAGTAAAAAAATTGTGTTTTAATAATAATGGGAAAAACCCCAGCATAATCATAAAATCCTGCAGCCAGTCTGAATGATGTGTGATGAGGTCATGTTGATCCTCCATGGAAGCAGTGAGTGAGTGACAGACAGACAGAGGAGAGGAGAGGCGGTGCTCACCATGTACCAGACCCCCAGGATGATGGTTCCTGTGCGGACATGGCAGCACAGACAGCAGCTGGTGGAGAACCAGCGGTCCCAGGGGGAGATCATCATCATGTCTGTCCGCTGGTCGGCTTCACAGCTGGGCGGTGTTAGTGAAGAAAGAGACCCCCGGTTAGCAACGTCCGCTGAGCGCAAGTCCTCGCTACGGAATGTGACGAGGACGACTGTCTCTCTGACCCGTCCGTTACTTATCACCGGGAGCAGCTTACGGAACCGGAGAGCCAGCGTCAAGGGAAAAATATCACTTCCGGTTTCAAAATAAAACCCTGACATTTATTTTTGTATGAAGCAGCAAAATCTCCTTCCATTGTCTTAAAGGTCCCATATCATGCTCATTTTCAGGTTCATACTTGTATTTTGTGTTTCTAGTAGAACATGTTTACATGCTGAAATGTTCAAAAAACATTTTATTTTCCTCATACTGTCGGCCTGAATATGCCTGTGTTTACGCTCTGTCTGAAACGCTCCGTTTTAGCGCATTTCCACGGAATTGCGACGAAATTGCAACAGAATTGCGTTGCTAGGCAACAGCTTGGGTCCATGTTTACTTCCTGTCAGCTGATGTTATTCACATACACTGCAACCAGGGAATAAACTGGGACACATTTAGATGTTTACGTTTAAATCTGTATAAAGTGTCTAAATATTGTATATTCGTGACATCACAAATGGACCGAAATCCTGACAGCTTGTTTCAAATGCAGAGTTTCTGAATACGGGCTGTGTGTATTTCCCTGTGGATTGAGCATTTCGATCACAGTATTTATATAGGACTTAAGCCTGCTTTATAATAAAAAAAACATGAAAATCTCACTTTTTTATAATATGGGACCTTTAATTTTTATCTAAATGCAATTTATAAAATGTCAGTTGTACCATTATTAGTTACTTTAAAGCTTCAGTAAGCATAATGCTTTGGCATCATTGGGCAAAAATCCCATAATAACCTTTCAGCATATTATAATGAAAGTGTTCTGAAAGAAAACTAGACTTCTGCACCTCCTCATGGCTCTGTTTACAGGCTTTAAAAATTCTAGCCCATGACCGGAGACTTTGGCCAATCACAGGTCATTTCAGAGAGAGAGCGTTCCTATTGGCTGTGCTACGTCTGGTGGGCGGTGCTTGGTAGTTCCTCAACTTGATCTTAACATGGTTGCCGGTTCACAAACTTTCTCATTTTACAGCTAAACAGTACACTATAAAATGATTCTGAAAACATTTGAGGAGAGAAATAGGCATTACAGTAACAGAATATTGATTCATATTTGATCAGCGCTGCCTAGTTTGACAGTCTGATCGGAGTTCGCGAGTGATTGACAGCTGCTCAGAGACGGCAAGGCTCCGGCTCGGCTCTGACAGATTGTTTTCCTCCGGTCTGTGAAATCTTGCCAGTGACCAAAGGACACTGCCAGTACACCAATTTGATGATTAAGAATCTTTTCCAACAGAAAACACTAATATTACCTTGTTGACATGTTATCACATATAACATTGACATTGGACTGTCAGTCTATATAACACTACATTTCTAAAAAGCCCTTCCTCAAAATCTGGCAACAGTTTTGGACAGGAACTACAGACTGAGAGAATTATTGTTTCAACATCCCCATCTGGTGGCCAAAATCAGTAACACACCAACAACCTCAACTGTTTCCACTCTATTCACATATGATTTGCCTGAGCTCATTTGCTTTATTGCTAATTAATCTAAGTTTTTATATTTTGAATCCCCACTAACAGCTTCTCTTACAAGCAGATAATTGCTTATATAGCAATCCTGTCTTTGTATTTACTGAAATAAACAATATAATTAATTAATATAAATGGTCTTCAATTTAAATTAAAGGTAGTTCTAAGCTCCACCAGCAAGACCATGCTGGTAGACCAGTATCCTTAACCAGATCTTGCCAGTAGACCATCTACCAGCACCAGACCAGCATAGACCAGGATGTAAATCATGACGGTCTATGCTTGTTTTTCCGACAGGTGCAAAACACAATATCTTTTGGTATTTTAAGACTCAGGCTAACCCAGCAACGGGAGATCAGAGACTGTTGTGCCCTCATCTTCACAGAGACCTGGCTCCATTGTGGCATTCCCAGATAAAGCTTTTGCACTTGACAGAGGAAGTGCAGGACAGAGCGCAGGGTGAGGGGAACTATTTATTGTGTAAAGGGCATCTGCAGACCTGAGGCTTCAACCTGACAGCTCATGAAAAGCTGTCTGTTCTGATGGCTGAAGTAATTTGCCCATTACGTTTCTTCAAAAGAATACCCAAAATATAGAAAAACTGGCCTTTATTTAGTCTTTTTACATATGGCTTTAGCTTTTCTTTTATTACAAACTGGTTTTACAAAAGGTTCTGAAGACTTTCGAATCAACCACAGGTGGAAAATCATGAAGAGGCGGATGACACTGCAACGGTACATCTACGATCAGAGGCTCCCACACGGCTCTGGCCACGAAGCGCTCACAGATAGTAAAAACGGCAAGGAAACCGTTTGTCTCGAAAACACCGCAGTACGACATCAAACGAGGGACAAAACAGATGGGACTGAGTCAGTTGAAATGTCGTAGTCACAGATAAGAATGCAGAAATACAGAGCTGACATGATTCCCTTTCCTGCATGTCTCGTTTATGTCACAAATGTTTACACCCTGTTGAGCCGTCGACGTTGAAATAACCATTTGATCTCTCGGCTCTTTTCCGACCAACACTGTACCATCATGACGCACAAATGTGAGAGCAAAATAAAAGACTGCAAAAAGCAAAGGCCAGTTCAACATTATGGCCCAGTGTTGAGTGACCTGAAGCATGTTGATCGTTTCTTCATTCTCTACACAGTAAACTCCAGTCGTTAGACACCACAACATCAAATTTCTAAACATGATCAGTATTTTCTACGTCTAGTTACTACAATACAGCTCTTTCAAATCAGTTACTTGATTCAGTGGAATTAGAAGACAGAATCGAGAGTATCAAATGCATACTTAAAAATCATTAACACCGCATTACATTAGATTGCACTGCATCTACTGTAGGTTCAGTTTTCAATCCGTCCATCTGCTGACACTCGACGTGTATAAAAGGTGTCTCATTTTCCAGACTGGTTTTAAGGTTTAAGTCCGTCGTGAAGACCTTACTTCAAAAGTTCTTGTCACAAAAGGTGTTGCATAAACAGGATATGAAGTCTTTTGCATACAGAGGTCTGCAGAGTGGACTCAGTCTCATGTCTCTCTCCTCGCCTTCTTTTTCTTTGCCGGCTTGGGCGCCGCTTGGCTCTCCTCAGGTTTTTCTGTGGAAACACAAAAAAGGAGAGGGGGATTAGTCCCACAACTCTTAACATGTGTCACGTGGTTTTATATAATTTCAAGCTTTCACAAATGGTGAACGTCAGAAGGATCACACATCCATTTGGTTTACTGTTAAGAAAAGAGCTCATCATTGTTTTTCAAAAAGGTCAATCTAATTTGATGGCTCAGAGTGATGCTCAGAAGAGGATAATACAGGGACAACAAGGCCAGGAAATGTGCAAGAAATGCGCACAGATTCGTATCTTTAAGAAAGTTTAATAAATCTGCCTCTGGTTCAGCTTAAATAAGAAACAATTCACAACACTAACTCTGATTTTTCAGGTTTGGATTTAATTTTGTAGGCAAGAGAAGCAGTGAGTTTAAGCAAGGTAAATGTACACCATTGATATTAAACAAGCTGTTGGAAATTTGACTCAACTGTTGAGCTATATAAGACAGTTTTCAGTAGGATGGCCTAGGTTATGCAAACAAGTTTGTGCTCTAATAAACAATTTAATCATTAAAAACGTTGGTATTAAAAATATGAATCGGATGACACAGCAAAAAAGTCACACCCACAAAGCATGGGAAATGAGACAGGGTCCGTGTTTCAAGACAGGTCGGGTGGGTTGCTGACATCGCCGTAGATCTGAGGACAATGGACCTGAGGACCATTGTAACCTCTTAGTGAGGTTTAAATGTGCTTACTTTGTTGTGTTGGAGCAGAAAGGTTGCTCTGCTTGGCAGTGGGCTCTCCATCAGTTGGCTTCTGTGGCACTTGTGTGACAGGGGGTTTCTGGGATATGTTTTCCTTCACTGGTTTCTCCACTCTCGCCTACAAGAGAAAGGAAACATGGTTAGCTTCGATCACCTCAGCAAGAGACGAACAAATGAAGCAGTTAAAATCCATCAACCCACTGCAGTTACGAAATACTGCACGTGGCAAATTTACATTTACATGATTCATCTTAATGTAATTTGACTGAATGGCCAGTTTTAGGGACACACCTAACAGTGTTCGAACCCCTTGGCCTTTTTAATGTTAAAAACAACATAACAGGAACTGTTCTGCAGAAAAATACTGTTTAAGCCCTGTTTCCACCGCAAGAGCCCTCGTCCCATGTTATGTCGCTTTTTTTCTTTTACGTCAGCGGACTAATTTGCCTAATCTTCGCAGGTCTTTAGACCGCGGAGGACATGCAGACAACAGTGGGCTGAAGGAACCTTTTAGTTCCTTGAAAAGTAGTTCCAGGGACTAAAAGCCTTTTGGTGGATACCCAGCTTTAGATGATCTGGCTCTGGTGTCAGATATTAGCACCACTGACCTCGACAGCAGCTGCTTTGACGGGCTGGACGGTAGCAGCTTTCTCTTGAACAGGTGGCTGCTTCTTCAAAGAGGCTGCAGGTGGCGCCTCCTTCTCTGGCTCCTCACCCTTCACAGGACACAAGCCAAGTTTACACCCAAACTGTGCAGTGAATTCAAAGTCAACTCTAGAAATGTCAAAGACTGCAACATGAATGAGCTGATCACGAGGGCCAAGAGAATAAACAAGCTTCTTGAATGTCAGGAGAAAATGTTACATTTCCATAGTAATAATTAGTAGTAAGCAATCTATTATTACTGGATTATACAGGCTAGATGCACCCGGTGATGTACGTATCAAAGTACAGGGCCACAGAGCCTTGTACACTCAGAGTGTGATACATTCAGGCTTTCTAGGTTTTTATACTCCAACATTTGCAGAATAATTGCTTATGTCACATCTATTTCTGCACTGTGTGTGTGTGTGTGTGTGTATGTGTGTGTCTGTTCTCACTAGCAGTTACCTGGCCAGCTGTTCCTCCCTCCTCAGCGGCCTTCTTCTTCTTCTTTTTCTTCTTTTTAGTTTTAGCTGCTCCATCAGCAGCAGTCTCTCCCTTGTCCTTCTCATCTTCATCATCGTCCTGACAAACGCACATCGATAAAACATGACTCAGAAAATTAAAAACAATAAACAGCGGAACAGAGCAGCAAATATGGTAATGAAATGTGTACGTGATGTGAACATGATATTGCATGTTTGATATCATCCCTGTTGGTGTTTGATGACGTCGGTCTATTGTGCTGAGTCACCACTATGAGCAGCAGCTGCACCCAGAGGTGTCATCAATTACTGGGTTGTTATTTTTTAAAATCCCAGGTAACTCCCATGATGCTTAGTCTTTGTCCTATGCCTGGGCATACTTACAGCCGCTCCAATCAACAGATTGGCCTTGGTGGTCTCAGGGAGGGGCTGCTCCACAGCAGGAGGAGGGGGCTCAGGAGTGGGCTCTACGAAGTTGCCCCAGGCTTCAGTGGGCTCGTTCCAGTCAGAGCTAGGGTCCGCTGAACTACCGTCTGAGAAACACAAACACCATCAGAAAGTGGTTAGAAGTGGCAAAACTATAAAGTTCCATCAAAGTTAAATAGAGTGGTTCTGTTATCCTTACTGTGTCCAGACCACTCGTCGTCCACTCTGGGCTGACTGAGCCAGGGCAGGTCGCTCACAGGCTGGGGCTCTACAAACACACAAGAACAAGAACAAGAACTCAACCTGCCATCCACAAGAGATGCGTTGGAAAACTGCGCCATCTAGGGGTGTGAGCCGGGTTAAACCACCACCAGTGTATTGTCTACTTACCAGCAGTACCAACACCCAGTCCAGTTATAGACACCAGATTTCGCTCTGTTGTGGGCCTGTCAATCACAGTCCACGACTCTAAAACACACATTTCACAGATGCTATGATGTCAATATTCAACACTTTAACTTATCAATCAGTGGATGAGCATGTGGATAAAAACTGCTTGAGCTTTCCATTACATAAAACAACCGTTTCCTGACATTGTGCAGACCTGTCCAGTATTTCTTTAGCTCCAAACTTTAAGGATAATTACATCTTTTCCCTCCCAAACTGGGCTATAATTGTGTAGCTTTTGACATGATGCCAATCAATTCTGATCAATCATTTGGAACTGGATATAGGAACTGGGTTGTGTGTTGCTCAAACAATTTACTGTAGTTTAAGTCTACATGTTGAACTTGAGTAGACATTTCTGTAGCTCTCTGCTAACTCTACACAAATTCTCACCTGGAGAATTTGGAAAATTTAATTAAATTTATTTAAAAACAGCTAGTCACTAAGAGGCAGTTTGACTAACCATGAATGAAAGAATAAATTAATAAATGACTGTCACTACATTTGTAAGTAAGTACAGTATTTTTTAATGTGATTAACTGAGAGGGAGGAGGACGGTTCTGGTCTCCTTCATCCATTAATTCCTGATAATGGACACTTCATGAGGCATTATCACTTATAGCTATTGCACACGACACGACTTCAGCCCTGATTTCCCACTCCCTGAAAGATTTTGGGAGATCCCCGACAAAAGCCCCAAATCAGAGACAAATCGGCTCGCTGCTCGCACATCGGCCCTCGAGCATTATGTGTGAACTGTTAAAAGAGGGAGGAGAGGTCCCCTGTAACAATAAGAACTTACTGTATGTGTTGCATTTGCATTATAAAAGACGTGTGGAAACAGGCTATTTTATGAACACGTGCCAACGACAACATGTCTTGTGCATCTCGTGTATTTCTTGTGTGTTTTCGTGACAAAACGTAGTTTGAAGACGTCGTGGATTCCTCCAGGTGAAAGATCCTGTAGTGTGTGTGACCCCGTCGCCAGTCAGTCATGTAGTGTGAAACCCACAACGACTTAAAGAATCCTCATTACAAGACAGCAAGTTGTCTAGCGTGAACAGAACAGCCATCTGACGACTCTGAAAGTCTTGTAGTGTGAACTAGTCATAACATGGAATGCCATAATACTTTTACATAAACACATGTGGGGTTCAGTAACAGCAATTAATTGGTAAAACATTTTTACCATCCATCTCCGCTTTCCACAGTGATGCTGGTTCTCTAGTGGTTGTCCAGGGGCCCGTCTTTGGCGCAACGGTGGGAGCAGGAACCTTCACAGCCATGTCAGTCACACCAGCAGCCACCGCCACCACCTCACTGCTGTTAACTGATACCAGGAGAGAAACTGGATACTCAGCCAGAATAAACACAGATCAGGTTGCCGACACATCTAATATGGGAGTTCCCAATGAAGCACATATACTATTGGTCAAGTAAAGATTTTGAATAGATGAGATATCAGTGCTTGGGGTGTCTTTCTGAACTGGTAACCAGTCAATGGGTGAAGCGTTTTCTGCTGATAATTACCTTGAGATACAACAGCCTCAACCTTCTCTGCCTTCACCTTTGGGGATTCTCCTGAAAAGAAAGAATTAAAAGGTCAATATATGTCTTTGTATTCTGTTTTTATGTGAACCATGGCTGCGAAACAAACTTGTCCTCATGACAATAAAGATAACCTAACCTAATGTCAAGAACACTTTCCATGAGAGGCTATTAATGAGGGGAGCACCCACACAAACAATTCAGCTGAAACACTTCAGGGAAAACTCCCTCTGGGAGTCAATTAAATTCCCCTAAAGCCTGTATTTATAGTGTGTCCTCCTGTCAACAAGAGACCAACCAAACGCAAAAACAGCCTTTACATAACAACACACAGAAACAGCTCTCTCTAGGTGCCATATTAGGCTGCAAAAACTCCTTCCCTCTTCCCAACTTTAAAACTTCTCAAATGAAGAAAATAACTGCCTAAATGAAAATATACATGGTATTAAAGAGTTCTGTCTTTTAAGAGCCACCTTTTTTCTTCTTCTGGCTGGCAGATGTGGGCGCTGCAGAGGCCTTGGGCTTCTCCGGGGGAGTGCTCACAGGTGTGTCCCCTCCTCCAGGACTGGCTGAGCCGTCACTGGAGCTTTTGTCCTTCTTGCGTTGCTCACGCTTCTCCTTGTTGCTGACCTTGGTCTCCCATGTGCCTGAAAAGTACCATTGTAGTGCAGCGTGGAATTAGTTGCAAAATACTGCCAGGTTTCATTATGGGATTAGTGAGGAAATATGGTATGGATTAGGCAGGATAAAGAAAGAGATGCAGAGGCTGTTCAAATACACACGACATATATTTAGCTGAGAAAAGGCAGGTCCCATTCTACCATAATATGTCGGGTATGAATCAAGTTGTTTTGTTCTTTACCAAGGCCAGGTTCAAATCCGTTAAAAAAAAAGTACAGAAGTTATTCCCTTTGTCGTGCAATGACCTGGTTACTGAAAATGATGGCTTACTAAGAAAAAAATGAAAACAGGCCTCTTCAAATACGATACCCAGACATCACTTTGACAGAAAACTTTAATTATGCTACAGTTCATAATATCTCACCTTCTTCTGGTTCTTTTCCAACTGCAGTCGCTGTCTTGGTCTCCTTTACAGACTGTTTGGCCTTCTTCTTAGACTTTTTTAACTAGAAGAAGAGAAATAGTGGGCATAAAGTAGAAAAGAAAGATTAAAAAAAAAAAAACATCTGGGATTGTGAGACAGAGTTTAAAGAAAAAGGGGCAGAGCTACAGTAGAGATACTATACAGCACATATGATTTCACCTTCCAGGAACAGCAACTGGGCAAGCGGCCCGATGGGCAGTCAATCAAATCAGCACGCTCAAGCTACGTCTATTTATAAGTGAAACTACATCCACTGTCCGAGACTCCCTAAATATGTTACATCTAAAATACTACTTCCATCTCTTAGTGTATGCACAATTACATCTTCTGACTCTAGCACCTTTAGGACCACAGGCTGTGTTACTATGTGGTATCCAGAGGGTGGCCTCAGATGAAAGGCTGCACCTTGTGCTGTCCTAAACCAGGAGCCATCCTCCAGGATTTTGCTGCATCTGTAAGTTAAAAACTGTAACCTAACACTGGCAGCTGGTCTGGTTACATCATTGCAGGGTGACAGTGAGAAAATGTGGCATTTGCTCCACTGCTTTGCATAGAAGAGGACCTGAAAATGATGATGTGACTTAAAAGCAATAGCAAAGCAAATTCCTTGTATGTGAACCCTACTTGGCAATAAAGCGGATTCTGATGGCAGCTAAAGATAACTAGACTTCTGCATGGCTCTGTTTTCAAGCCCGTGACAGGAGACTTTGGCCAATCACTGGTCATTTCAGAGAGAGAGAAAGCGTTCCTGTTAGCTGTTCATTAAACGGAGGCAGCTGTCAATCACTCGCGAACTCTGATCAAACTAGGCAGCGCTGATCAAATATGAATCAATATTCTGTTAGTGTAATGCCTATTTCTCGCCTCGACAGCTGCTCAGAGACTGCAAGGCTCTAGCTCAGCTCTGATTGGTTGTTTTCCTCCGGTCTGTGAAATCTTGAATCAGATGCCACACAGAGGCAAATTAATCACATTTTGTATCTGTTCAAAATGTACCTTAAAGGGGAGATCTGTCAAGTATTTAATACTCTTATCAACATGGGAGTGGGGAAATATTCTTGCAAAATGTATGTATGTATTTATTAGTGGAAATCAATTAACAACACAAAACATTGACAAATATTATCCAGAAACCCTCACAGGTACTGCATTTAGCATAAAAAATATGCTCAAATCATAACATGGCAAACTGCAGCTCAACAGGCAACAACAGCTGTCAAGTGTGTTGACTTGACTATGATTTTATTGTCTGTAAAGGGGAGACTGCAGCCCAACAACTGCATGTGATTATCATAATAATGCATGTCTGTAAAGGGGAGGCTCGTGGGTACCCATTTTCATTCATATATATTGAGGTCAGAGGTTAAGGGGGGAAAATAAAGCAGCTAAAACATTAATACAAACATATAACCTGGGAACATCCATCACAGCGGACAGATCAAGATGTTCAGGTCATATCACCATGTTGTCATAACGTCTTTATCACAGCAAATTACCTCTGCAGCCTTGTCAGCCTTGACTTCTGGTGTGGGCGACTGATGATGTGGCACTATCTCCTCCAACGCTATGGCTTCTTCCTGTGCTTCAGCAACAGCTCTCCCATTGGGCTGGGCTTTCTGTAATACACATGTGAAGAAAGAAATGTATAGGGTTGTATGACCATTTTCAACTATATTCCTTTCAAGCAATCAATATGTAATAATAACATCCACAAGGCCAGCTAGCTCCAGGCACACTAGCCTGGAGCTAGCTGGGGTTTTTTAACCATGAGTCAACTGTCACTGTGGTGCCAAGGCCTATAGAAGGAGGATGGGACACGGGTCTTGTTTTGTGTGGGGTACAACGCATGCGCGGTGTAACTCAAGCTGCGTTTTGATTGGCTCAATCTCGGCGAGTGCAGGCTATATTCTATTGCGCATGTGCAATACCCCAAAAGATATGACGCTTGACCTAGCCTCCTTTCCATAGGCCTTGTGTGGTGCTAGCTCGGCGGCTAGCCTTGCTAACAGCTATGAAGCTAAAGAAAGGGTTATATTGTAATACCTTCTCTGTCTTCTTCTTCTTCTTCTTCGGTTCCTCTGGTTTGACAGGTTTACCGCCAGCCCGCTTCACTTCTTCCCCGTCGTCGTCCTCCAGAGGGCAGACAGCGGGTCTCTTCTTGAAGAGGGACCGGCAGGCTGAGGCCCACAGAGCGACCATCAGTACCAGCCCGCTGCACGCCGCTAAGAGGATCACCCAGGGCGGGATGAGCTCCGGCTGCAGACCCAGGTCCACTCCGAGCTCGGAGCGCAGCAGACCCACTCCTCGAGTCAGCAGCTCATTCAGACGACGTGTGAGCAGCTTGACCTGCTGAGAGGCCTCGTCCTGCCACTGCTCCATCTCTATTGTGTGTTTCTATCAGACCTGGTAGTCACGCTGTGCTCGCCTCTATAAGCCTGCGGTGTGATAGCTAGAAATAACGGAACCACTTGGACATGATGAAGACAACTAGTTCACCTCCTACTCCTCCTCCTGACACATCAGGGCTAGTCTGACAGACAGCTAGATATCTAAGCTAAGTCGTGACAAACTAAGTTATCCAGCGAGCTAGTTGGTAAGTGATTGTAAGATAATCCTCCTCCGCTAGCTGCTGACCACCACCACAATGTGACCGAGAGCAGCGCAGGTTCACCTCATATGGCTCCGTACGGTTCTGACTGGAGACGTGCTGCCTTCACTGGCGCTTGTAAATGTGGAGTTTCTTCCAGGTTCAAAGATATAAATCAAGGAATAGACATTTCCCTCACAAATTAGTGGTATTTTCTTTTTAATTTATAAGAGACATGTAATGTTTTATACTTCTGGTGAATATAATCCAATCAATCTTATTTCTATATATGTATTTTGTATGCATAATGTGGAGTTTCTTCCAGGTTTCTAAAACCTGCAGGACCAACTCCAACTCCTAGTTCTTTTAAATCAAAGCTTAAAACTGTCCTGTTTTGCTGCTGCCTTTTTTTAAACCAGATAATGATCTTATACTGCACTACAGCTTTTACTCGTGTTATATTATATTTTAGCTTCTATCCTAGCTTTTATTTTTAACTTGTTTTTATTTTCTAATATGTTTTTATAACTGTTTTAATTATGTCTTAATGTTCTTTTTCACTTTTCACTTTGTTTATGTAAAGCACTTTGAATTGCCCTGTTGCTGAAATGTGCTATACAAATAAGGCTGCTTTGCCTTGCCTTCTAAATTTTTCGTTTTGATGACATTTCATGCATCACATTTTCTATCAGTTGGTGCCTTAACCCCCAAAATATAACACAGCCCAATATTTCGGCTGTCATATATTCGGACTTTTCCCAAACTAATTAACTGTGCTCGAAATTCCATTTTTCACAAATTTTTTGAAGGCAACACGATCGGGCGGTGACAGCTCCAATGAAATGGGCGGGGCTACGATTTCTCCCACGCTGATTGGCCCAATTCAGTCCCACTACAAAATATCGATTTAACCTGCAGTAGGGAGAATATTTTTTGGCATCATTGGGCAAAAATTCCATAATAACTTTTTAGCATATTGTAATTCAAGTGTTCTGAGCGATAACTACAGGTCTGCACCTCCTCATGGCTGTTTTCAGGCAATGATGGTTTTTGCAAAACCCTACTTTGTACGATTTTTCTTTTACATTTTTTATTTATAATACAATACAAATAAAACAAAAACTTACCCAATGGCCTATGAAGGGCTGGAGTAAAGATTAAATAAAGGTTATCCGGTGTAGAGCAGGTTAAAACTTTGTCACAAGTAAGCAGCCTCCTCTAACACTCATGTAACAAGAATTCCCGACTACTCTTAGCATAAAGCACTAAGAAAGGAAACCAAAAAAAAAAAAAAGACTGGACAACTTATTTGCATCCAAGTTTATTTTGAAATTCCCTACTCCCCCTGTACAAGAAAAAAAGGACTTTCCACAAAGGCAGCAGTGACTTTTCTAGGGAAGGAAAAAACTTATAATCACAGTGTGTCTTCTTTTCTTCTTTTAAATACTTCTACTGCTGTCATCTTTGGCTGGGTTTCGGCAGACAGCTTTCTGTCAAACCACATTCCTGGGAAGCAAAAGTTTAAGCCAATAGAGCAGGGCTGTGGGCTTTACGTTTTACAGTGCCAATGCAGGAATGTTCTGGACTGTATACCTCTTCTTCATCAACACAAAAGAAAACAATAAAAATTGAAATAAAAATAACAAGCTGTTTGTGTTCACAACACAAACAAATATTATCGCCTGGGGAGACAGCGACAGTATGTCGAATTTCATAAAATTGTATAGACAAAAAATAAATCTACAAAAATGGAGCTAGGTAAATATTACACAACAGTAAACATGTTTTTATTTTTTTCCTTTTTTTTTTTAAACTCTTTTCTGTCGAACCTCTACACAAAACCAAAATTCTTGGTCTTAATGGCTAGCAGGAGTTTCTGTTTGAGTATCTGTTTTGAAGAATAGAGTGGCACGTAGAGACGTGAGATGCAGGTATTGGCTGTGGGGAGGTGCTGGTCGTCTGGAGGCCGGATGGTGATGGAGGGCATCGGCTGGAAGCCCTCCTCGCTGGCTGGCAGAGAAGGGCTGGAGGTCCAGAAGTACACCTGAGGACAAGGACATCATTTGTGACATTTACCATTTCCATCCAATTTATTTCAGGAAAATCATTGTACTGTTTAAAGCCCCCCTCCATGTATTTTGGCATTTCTATGATATTTCATATATATGTTGATAAGCCACACTGTTTGCCAAATTTTTTTTGCCAAATAACTTAATTTTGTGCTCAAAGTAAAAACAAAAAAAGAAGGTTGTTTCTAAAATCAGTTT
The DNA here is from genome assembly GCF_015220745.1 of Sebastes umbrosus. Classification (NCBI taxonomy): domain Eukaryota; kingdom Metazoa; phylum Chordata; class Actinopteri; order Perciformes; family Sebastidae; genus Sebastes; species Sebastes umbrosus. The sequence continues at coordinate 28,482,230 of NC_051279.1, forward strand.
GTCACGACTTAGCTCAATTAACATTTTAATTAATAATTTGAGCCTCATGTAATGTACAAATAACAGTTATTGACAATGCTGAGCACTGAACTGCTGACAGTACCAATGAGTCTCTTTGTTTTGAAGGATAATGATCACGATGAGAACAGACTTACCAGATCTTGCCTTTCAGTCATGCTCATCTTCTCCACTATGGACCAAAACCAGCGTTTAAACTGCAGTAGTTTGTCTGCGTTTTCCCCTGTTGGATGAATACAAGTCTCTATGCTTACTCTGTGACAGCAAAAATGTACAACCGTAAATCTTGAATTTTTGAATTAATGCAGGAAACAAGAGACAAGACAGGAAAATGAACAGAAGTGAGCAGAGGAAATCCAGACAGAGCAGCATACCAGACTCATCATTGAAGGAGGTGAAGCTAATGAGCATCTGGACGTTGACTTCTCCGCAGCCGTTGACCAGCAGCCTGAAGTCCTCGGCCGTCAGGTCCTCCAGGGCGTTCTTAGGAAGCACATCCAGCAAACCCTTCCTCATTGCCTACAAAAGACACAGACATGCATCATAACCGGTGTGAACACACATTTTGGTGACAGACAAAACATTTGTCTGTGTTCCAACAAACTGACACACTTTGAGATAAGGTTTGGTAGAACATCTGAGTATTCACAGTAGGGCTGTCAAAATGAACGCGATAAATCATTAAATTTGTTTTAACGCCACTAATTTCTTTACAATATTTGTCATTGTTTTGTGTTGTTAATTGATTTCCAATAATAAATATATAAATACTTTTGCATAAAGCATCATACCCACTCCCAAGTTGATAAGAGTATTAAATACCTGACAACTCTCCCTTTAAGATACATTTTGTACAGATAAAAACGATGCTTAATGATGATTAACTAAGGACAAACGTGCAATAATCACAATTAAATATTTGTATTAATTGACAGCCCTAATTCACAGCCAATTAAGAGAAAGTAATATATTTTTTAAGTGTTTTACTTACGTGGAGAGGCTGCTCAGCCACCACCAGCATTCTGTGCTCAGCATACTTCCTCACGTACTCGTACACATTGAGAGGAGTTACTGGCATGTTGACCCCACCAGACAGAAGCTCCACCTGAACCAGGAAGAATAAGCCATCAACAAACACTTTTGTGGAACAAACGTATTTCAAAAATTCAGTTATAACAATCATCCGCTTATAGTGATCAACGTGACCCGGACAGCCGTGATCACTATAAACGGTTTCCACTGTACAATCTACATATGGTGACACTGACAGTGTCGTCCTTTACCTGTCCAGCCCCTTCCTCTTTGCAGAGGTCAATGGCGAAGGCGAGGTCCATGGCAGCAAACACTGCATCTGCTTCACCAGCCTGAGAATGGCGGATCAGCTGTCGCAAGCTCTCATACATGACCGGGTCAAAGAATGCAAAGTCATGCCAGTTCACCTGCAGTAACAAAAATAGGTACATTTAGCAACTTCATTCTGAGAAGCATCAACATTCATGTAGCAGGTTCTTACCGTAGGTGGAAAAATCTATTCTAAAAACATGTTTTCTCTTACCTTCCTCCCGAGCAGCACTTTGATGACATGTCGGTTCAACGTGATTGGACAGAGTTCATTCTGAAGCAGACATAAACCCAGTATTCTGGAGAGAAAACACAACATTTTACTTATTATTGTTTCCTACTCAGATGTGACTCATTTTCCCCAACATTGTTCTCTTCTGAAGATTTTGACCAAACTAATCAAATACAATTCCCTTCATGTTTGACCAATAAAGAGGACAATTCATTACCTGCCGATGTTACGGAAGCAGTTCAGCCTGGCTTCTGTGTTCTTGCCGGGCCGAGGGGAGTAGAAGCCTCTTTTGCCAGGTTGGTAGAAGAGAGGAGCGTTGTCGTCTCCGTCATCTGGGTCGTCCAACTCCATGTCGACCACGCTGCGGGTCGAACCATGACGCTTACGGTTCTCCTGTTGCTAAAACCACAAAAGAGAGGGATGTATTGTACAGAGACTTTCATGTCACTTTATGTCTATAGGAGAGAAATCTTAGTTAGTATGCCAAACTATTAGGGATGGGTACCGAACCGCGGTACTAAATGAGCCAGAAAATTGATTTCCTATTTATTTAGGCTACATAAACGTTATCTTGCACCTTTTGATCTCACAAACTCTGTTTCTAATTTGTAATAAGATTAAAACATTCGTCAGTGATGCATTTTCCAATCCAGAGGAGAGATCTCTCTCTCAGCCTGTCGTCTGTGTCGTCTTAGCCACAATGTCGGAGAGAACAAAAACGGTTCAAAGTGTGGTTATATAGTTTATAATAGTGATATGTTCAAAACATGACCGTTTCTTATACTATAAATAATTGTTTATTTCATTTACGTTACATTTTAATTATCACATTATAAATGATTAGTTCAAAACAATGCTGTTGCAGTTGCTGCGTGAATGTTAATTTATATACCGTATATATGACAAAATGTCAGCAATGTCAATTCTGTTATTCATTTGTGAAATTTTTTCTCTTAAAAAAACACAAAAAGAACTGTTAAGAGTACCGTTAAGAGTACCGTTAAAGTACCGGATTGATGAGCAGTATCGGTAAGAATAGTAGTACCGCTAATCTTAACGATACCCATCCCTACAAACCAGCCCTGATTATTTACAAGTAGAAATGAAATGAATAACTCTACGTGTCTACAGCATAGAGTGGAAACAGAGATGTTGAGTTTACTTGTGCTTTCTCTGGGGCCTCCAAAAGACCCAGGTCCAATATACTGTCGGCACCATTTTCCCTGGAGGAGGCAGAGACCAAAGGTTGATAGTTAGTTTAGAAAACTTCACATTGCAAGGGAACTCAATTTCTTTTTCATATAATTTTGCAGTCTACTCGTACATCACTTCAGCGTCGCACACAAGAGCAGCACGGTATGGGCCACTATGGTGAACAGACCTTCCATGTGCAATGAGAAGCTCCATGGCCTCCTCCACCCTGGCTCTGAGAGAATCCTCACTAGCCAGCAGCAGCAGCAGCTGTGCAGGGGACAGCTCCAGCAACATGCCTGTGATTTTACTGGCAAACGCCTGAGGAGACAAACACACAGCTGGTATAAATATTGGGGGGGGGGGGGAATCAACATGGCACAGTATTGCGATATTTTGCGTGGCAATATTGTATGGAAACATGGACATCAAGTATCTATCTTTTATTATATAAATGATTAACCTCTTAACAATCCAAACGGGCCTGGACACTATTCTGTCTTTCACAGGTTGTGGCGGGCTCAGTCTTAAAGCAAGAGTGAAGATGCTATCATATGTATCATATGAAGCTAGAAAACCTAAGGAATCGATTGGTACCAACCATGTTGTGTTTTATTGTCGGGAAGAATGCTAAATAACGCTCCAAAGTTGAGCTAATTTTAGGCAAGGAAAAACTGGAATGGCCATTTTCAAAGGGTGCCTTGACCTCTGACCTCAAGATATGTAAATGAAAACTGAGAGGAACAGAGTAAAAAACTCTATCTTATTAGATAAAACAGATGTTGACTAACTGCATAAATTATACTTGAAAAAAATAATAAATCGCAATATATCTTATTGCAATACTCAGCATATCGCAAAATGTTTAAAATCGCAATAAGATTGTATCGTGATTTAAGTATTATGATAGATTAGATTAGATTTCCTTTATTGTCATTGTACAGGTACAACGACAAGACAAGACAATCTAAAACAATATAAAAGACAATGATTATAATAAGACAATGATTATAAAAAATAATTAAATACATAATAAATAGATATAGTCAGTCCGCATGTGCAATATCATTAAATAAATAATGCAGTTCAAAGAGCAATTATGCAGTCAAAGGTTAAAGTGCATGGTAAAATAAAGTGCATCTTCAATAGCTGCCATAACTCCATAACTTGGGGGGGCAACAGAGAGAGCAGGCAGCACAGGTGGGGCGTGCAGCACAGCCCATGAAGTCCGTGATCCATGTACTAATATCGTATCCTGGGGCCTCTGGTGATTCCCACCCCTACTAAGTATGGTGAAGGAAACCTTCAATTGTTCCAGTTAGCCAGCCTGGTAATCATAAATATAGTTATGGAGTGGAGTAGTCAAAGTATGTTTCCACTCATTTGAAAAGTGCCAGTTGTATGCAAATCTGGCAGTCAAGATATGTCAACCTGTTCTTAAACTGATAAAAATCTATTTTGGTGTCACAGAGCTCTGACGGATGCAGATGATTCCTTACCGGTTGCATTGCGTGAACACGTGGGTAGAGCCTTTCTCCCAGGGCTTGTCTGTGTGCAGGCAGGGGGTCGGGCTCATCACTGGGGTTTCCCTCTGACGAAGGCCTGAAAGGCCTGGTGTCTATGGACAGCTGCCTCCTTGAGTCTCTGTAGAACACAAACACGCAGGTTTGTCTCAGTCTCACACAGCACAAACTTTTTTTGTTTACTGAAAAAGGGGAATATATGTATTAAGTGGGAGTTCACCTGTCTCGGTCTCTACGAGATCCGGCTCGAAGCCCTCCACTTCTCCTCTCTCTTTCCCGGTCTCTGTTTCTCAAGCGCTGCATCAGATCTACAGACACAAACACACATTGAATAGAACAAGATCACTGTTGAGTATAAATTTCTTGTGTCAAAAGAATCTCTTTTTGCTAGGGCTGTCAAAGTTAACAACACGTTAACGCAAATTAGTTTTAATGCTACTAATGTCTTTAACGCATTAATGCAATTGATCTTTCGGAAGTTGTAGCAGGCTTAAAGCTAGAGTGAAGATACTGGTATATGAAACTATAAAATCGAAAGAATCCACTGGTACCAACCATGTCATACTAGCTTGTCGTGTCATACTAGCTTATCACGACGGAGGTTAAATATAACGCCCGGAATATGAGCAAAATATTTGCAAAAAAAAATGTCATGGCCATTTTCAGGGGGTGAAAACGGGTTCTATGGGTACCCACGAGTCTCCCCTTTACAGACAATAAAGTCATAGTCAAGTCAACACACTTGACAGCTGTTGTTGCCTGTTGAGCTGCAGTTTGCCATGTTATGAATTAAGCATATTTTTTTTAATGCTAAATGCAGTACCTGTGAGGGTTTCTGGACAATATTTGTCATTGTTTTGTGTTGTTAATTGACTTCCAGTAATAAATATATACATATATTTGCATGAAGCAAGCCCACTCCCATGTTGATAAGAGTATTAAATACTTGACAAATCTCCTTTTAATGTACATTATGAAAAGATAAAAAATGTGTGATTAATCACAATTAAGTATTTTAATCGATTGACAGCCCTACTTACTCATGTGATAACTGCTTTAAGCATCAAAAAAGCACCACTGAATGCAACAATGAATGAGTTCCATAGTACAGTATAGTTTCTATGTATTGTCATACTTGAATTGTAATCGTGATGACACGTACTGCTGGCCTGCATGCCCTTGCTGACACTCTGAACACAGTCCAGATTGGGCAGCTTATCGTTGGAAAGGAGGGCCAGGGCGATGGCCGTGTAGAAGCTGCGGGCCACGCCGCTGCCCTCGCCCGGCTCGTCTTTGAAGGTGACCTTCACCCGGTGCACAGCCATGGGCGTGGTCGTGCAGCGCCTGCCAAAGTGTGTATTTAGCTGACGCATGGTCTGCTGTATTAGCTGGTCTCGATCCCGGTCCACCTCCAGGGCCAGGTCGCGGGACTGCAGGTTCCTCAGCTTCTCCATCTCCCGACGGAACTTGGATTCCTTCACCTCAAAGCCGCCGAGCTCTGTGAGGATCTGAGATAAACAATAAAAATGACAAAATAGTTTTGACTCTGCTCTCTGACATCAAGGGCACCATCATCCCAAAAATAGAAATTATACTTTTTTTTTATTTGAATATATACAATAAGAGTTGTTAGTGTGCAGCTCTATACATGTTTCAGCTGATTGTTAGCAGACCAACCCAAGGTAAACACCAATAAATATTGGATGCACATTTCACAAGTAGTAAGCAAGAGGATTCTATTGGGATGCTCAATTTCTGCTGGGAGTGTATGTAGTTTTAGGTAAAGCATTTTCTGCACTTTAACTGTCATATAATATTTATTGAAGCTCATTGCAATATCCATCTATTGTAAAGTAAAAAACAACAACTCAGTTTCGGAATTAAAAGCATTACTACAAATATAAAAATGGGGGTAATGTAGAGATAATTACCACTTTTACTTGTAAATAAATAATAAATAAAAAATGTACCGATCCAGGCTCCGCTCCAACATCCTCCATGAAGACACGACCAAAGAGCTCCAGTGACAGACGCCAGCGGCCTAGCAGCATGTCATGAGAGATCATCATCCCCATGAAACTACAGTGAGGTCTGGACAGAAACAGGGGCACAAATTGTGATGATCTTATTGCATCTTATTAGCATATAAAACAAAATTATAGTACATTAAAACATTTGAGGTTTTCTTCAGGGTTAGGCTATGATCTACATAGAATTTCTGACACGGGTCGCTGCTGTCTTTTCTACCTAGTAATAGAATTTGTATAAAGGGTTGTTGTGATTCACATATGTATCGCAATTTTTTTATTTTACGTTTTTGTTATTGTAAAAAATAATTGCTTCTTTGAGTCGTCATATCTAAACTATGGTAAAACACATAGAAATTAAATATTTTATTTCTATCACTGCACATCCAGTAAAGTATGGGAACACGTTGGGTTTCACACATTGCCAGGAAAAGCAGAGCTAGACATCATGGCTAAAGCTGCATGCTAACTCTGTCATGGACAGGAAATGTTATCGTATCGCGGTGACATGCGGTCAAGCCAGCCATCACTCTCATCTCCCTGGTCAAATGGGTCGAAACTACAACTGTAGAGCACCCATATACTGACATTTATGTTAAATGCATTCAAACGGCCCCGATGGAGCTGATCATGAATGTATAAAGAGAACGGAGCTGACGGGGAGAGCTCAGAGATAGCGACGGACTTAGTGAAGTTAGCGGAAGTCCGGTTTTTCAAAATAAGGTGTTAACAAAAGGGAACTGTATATACAAAATACATATATGGAAATAAGATTTATTGGATAATATTCACCAGAAGTATAAAACATTACATGTCCCTCTTTGATTTCTGCTCAATCAATTTAGATATTTTCCAAAGTAAAAGTCACTAGACGTGTATGATTCAACATTTTCCCCATGGTCTAGTGTTAAAAAAGTTAACAAAAATTGCAATAAACTGTAACATTGAATCTTAATACTTGTAGAATCGTAATACATATCCAATCGGCACCCAAGTATCGTGATAGTGTCGAATCGGGAGATAAGCATATCGTCCCAGCTCTATTAGCTAAGCCAACATCACAAAGCACAGCTTAGTGTTTGGTACCTGAATGACGGAAGAGGCGGTCCATCACTCTCAGTGAGACCAATCTCAGCGAGCAGGCTGCTCTTCAGCTGGGCGGCGAGGTCGTGGGGTGAAGGGCCCGGTTTGGAAGCCTCCATCTCCTGCTCTGCTAGTGACTGGTTCTCAGTGCTCCGCTGGCCAGTTTCCATACTCATCACATTCTTCAGGTTGGCTGAGTAAGACATCTTAGTGGGCAGGATCTGTTTGAGTGGGGTTCAGAGTAGTCCTTTAGTAATGTGAACAGATGTCTTGGATGTTGACAGTTTGATGATGAAAGAATGGAAATATGGAAATGGGACACAGACCACAGGCTGTGTTCCAATATCCACACTTGAATGTCAGTGTAAGCAAAAATGACTACCCACACTATCCATTATTTCTTGCTATCCATTATTTCCAATGCTACTCAAATACCACTGGAAATAATGAATCCTGGATCATTTTTACAGATTTCTATTTAGAAGTGTAGCTACTTCAACATTTCCATGGTGATTTGTTATGCGTGGATATTAGAACCCAGCTGCCAGCGTGTTTGTCCAGTGAAGAGGGGTGGTATACCTGAGAGGGGGAGGGTAGAGAGGAGCCCATGTTTACCTCCAGGCAGTTCCTGTCCATGCTTGCCTCAGCCAGACCTTTTGTTGCCATGTAGGAGGAAGAGTATAAGCCCTGAGAGGGACGACCAAACAGATCCTCCTTCCTGGCATTAGGCTGTTAGAGAAGAAGAAAAATTAAGTGGAAGCCAAAGACAACGTTTGGCCATTATATAATATCGGGGTAACAGTTATGTCAGTCTAGCTAATGACTGTATGCTCTGTCTGATGTGTCGGTGTAGTGTTTGGCTAGTATCCATTGGCTCCGCCCAACAAACCCTTGTTGCAAAGAACAAGGCACAGACTGACTAATAGATATCTTTCTAGTTATAATGTCTAGTTGTTACCACAGAGCACACTTTGCACCCTTTTGGACTTAACCCTCTGAGACCGGCATAGACCTGTTTTTGTCTTTTTTAGGGGGGTACAGGGGGTCTTTAGGGGGAGATAGCAGGTCAACAGTAGATGTCACATAGAAGTGGTGTACATCATCTGAAAGCTGGGAACCTGAAGATTAATTTGAGTTGCAGCACTGTGTGTCAAGTTGCTCTAGTCATAAATCAAAAAATAAACATGAATGAATGCATTTCAATTAATTGTGAGAGTGTATAAAGGCTTACAACATTGTGATAGAATGAATAAAGAATATATGATGCCCATCCCCATGCTCACGTCTGTCTCATATGTTGTTGCACCAGTTTTTGGGTTGACACCATTTGTTACACAGATCTGTTGATTAAAAATGATTAAAATCCTCCAAAATACCACATTAAGACACCAAGACCTTGAGGAACTTTTGACATTTGGAGATTTCTGAAAGAATTGCATTTTGTCAGCGATTGGATGGCGAGCACTTCTGTTCTGGAAACTGCTCGGAAACCCCCTTATTGTCAATCTAACTAGGAAAACCATCCATCCTCTGAATGCTCCAGGTCTCTAGTTTGTGGTTGTATAGTTCATGAGGCTGTGATTATCCTAGAGGTCACCACAGGTCATTTTATACAGTGAGGTCAAGTTTAAAATAAATCACCTCACTATGTGAAATGGCTACTGTGAGGACTAACATGAATACAATTGGGCTCATTGGATCCACAAGAAGGTTGTGGACGATGCATCTTTAACCCTTCCATCTTCACTGTGTCAGGGGGATTACACAAAGAGACTGAGCAGCAATTCTGACCTGCAGGAGGTGGGGCTGGTCTGCCAGTGGGATGGCCTCAGCCAGGGGAACATCGAATGGGTTGGGTGGGATGCAGCCCAAGAAGGTCATGGAGTCGGAGCGACGGAAGAAGGGGTGGTTCTGACCCGTTTCAGCTGGGACTGGGTCGTCATCCTTGTCCTGCAGAGTTGAACCTGAGGTGAAGCAGAAACAAATCTGTCAGCACACACACGTCTAAGCAGTTCTTTGACATTTATGACTCATTAGATATTAGTTATCCGGCTTACTCTGATTGGTGTCCTCGTCGTTCTCGTGTTCAGAATCCTCATTGTCCAAACCCAGTTCCAAAATCTCTCGATTCCTACACATAAAAGTTAAAGTAGATTACAAACTAAAATAGTTACATGTAGTCAAAGGGGTGTTCATTTTAAAGCTATGGTTAATCAAATGCCCTAACAACCATTGTTTCAGCTGTTTGCTATGTCAAGCAAGCCAAAAGACAAAATTATGTGAAAACGGGGACTCTCATATTTTGAATACAACATTTTCACTCATTTACCTCTTTCTGTCCATCTGTGGGGTGTCCAAAGTGGTCTGCTGGTTCATGGCCTTAATCCAGTAGATAAGAGCCTGGAAGACGTAGGCCACATGCTTCAGCGAGCACACGTCCAGCACAGGAAGCACATCAGAGTGCTCATCATTGTGGGAGCGCATCAGTGATAAGGCGTAGTTCAGGAAGTCGCCCCGCGCCGACATCATGCCCTGGCGAGCTGTCAGCAGGGTAGCTGCTCTCCTGAAAGAATACAAAACACACACAACAAAAGTGAGAACAAACCTTGCTAATGCAGGAATGCATAAATATGGAGTTACCAATTTGATTGATAATTGTAACGAGCTCAACAAATGACATTAATACAGAGGAGTATTATATAGGAGTCTACCCACGTTGCAAAATAGCTGGTCCACCTTAACAGCCCACCTTAAGTGAGCCTGAGCCAATGTTGTCGCTAGCTTCGGGGCTAATCCCCTTAACTTTAATCAGCAGGTGTCAAGCAAGACACTGGAGCTTAGCTTGGGTCTTGAGGAGTTGTAGCATTTATTCACCGACAGCCTAAACTGTACACACACTGCACTGCTCCGTTCACAACTATAACGTTACTGATAACTTAATAGTCACATACACGGTCACTTTCTTTCTCAACCACACACACTCGCTAACGTTTCGCCGGGCGGTAATCAAACATGGATTTAATGCTAATTAAACTTTGAAACAGTAATACTAACCACCGGGAATTTTAACCTTATTTATCGTGAAACCATTAACAGTTACATCAAACATTTATCAACTGATTTACAAAAACTTTTTTTTTTCCTTTACCTGCGTCCTTCCAGGGTGCGGAGGCTGGCCTCCTCCCGGGCCGTCATACGTTCCCTGCGAGCGGAGTGCTGAGAGGCGTGGAGCGGGTGACTGGGGTGACCCGGGTCTCCAGCAGATGACAGAGCTGAGCCGTATCGCAACTGAGCCTCGGTGGAATCCATGATGGACACCATCCAGTTCCAGGTGGGAATCAGCTTTTCTTCAACATAGTTCTGGCGCAACAAATGACAAACATTTCACTCTTATTCAACTCATTAAAACAGATCAGATTTTTATTAGCAACCTGATGTTCAGACAATCATTGTTGTTGTCCACTGCCAAATATGATGGATAGAATGCAATTCAGTTACATATTTAACAGGGATGGGATCCCCTGAAACAATATTTTGATTCTGACGATGAATCTTTAAGTTTTCCGGTGATGTACTGCTGAAATTAAATATCACAATTATTTTATGATTTGTTTTTTGTTATTGGTCTTTTCAGAACAGTTGAATAGTGTTTCTTCAAAGTGTACGACCAGAATAATACAAGTTAACTCTAAACCAGATCCTAACATTCAGCCGCTCTATAAACGTGTAGCCAAGCGTAGTTTTATATAGCACGTTAAAAAGTTTCTAATGTATCTGGGAGGGAAATAAAGATGTTTAAAATAGGATAGTTTGGTGTTTTACTTTCAACATCCACAAATTTGAAAACAAAATACTTATTTGGAATATTGAGCGTAGGTGCTAGAAAAGCAATCACTAAGAAATGGCTTAAACCAGATACCCCATCATTAGACAACTGGTACGATGTTATTTATGACATATTTGTAATGGAAAGAATTACTTATTCACTGAAGCTTCAAGAAAATAAATTCGAGGACATTTGGAAGGGATGGAAAAGGTATATTTCCCCAAAACGCCCATCTTTTGTTTAATTTTTATTTTTTTCTAAATGTAATTTATTTTATTATTATTCATTTGATTTTATTTTACATGAAAAGCACCCCATGTTTTATTTGTGTGTTCAATAAAAAAAAATAGGATAGTTGCTGACTGTTGCATCAGGCAATATCACATAAGATAAAACACAGATATCATTAACCCTTGTCAAGATGCAGAAACTGGGGTTTTTACACAACAATCTTTTACTCAATGATGGTCACGGTAAATAATGTCCTGGTACTACTGTATCTTGATTAGTGTTTACTCTAAAGATATGCAACAGTTTGTTTCGTGATTATTTCAGAAAATCTAAACAGAAAAAATAACAGAAATATTGATATTTTAAAGGGTTCCTTCAGAATTCAGTATCTTGGGTGTATTTACAGGTAGTGGAGTATTTTGTTCACCACACGATGGCGGTGTATCTTACCTGCAGGCTGACAGCATCCTGGTAGGTGAGCTTTACAGCAGCAGGGTACTGGGAGTAGACTAGATGGTTGTACTTGGGAATCAGACTCATGAGGTCTGAGATCTGCCTGATGACGATGCTGTAGGCCCGGGCCAGGCTGCTGGCAGAGGTCAGATAGCTGCTGGAGTTGCTGGCCTCCAGAGCTGCCGCCGCAGCAGCAGCACTGGAGCTGATGGCGCTGGACCGACGCAGGTTGGTAGGGTCGATGTATATCAGGCCCGTGGAGCTCGCTGTGAAAAAGAAACAGGTACAATCAAGATAAACTATTTTTTAGGGCTGTCAATTAACGCGATAATAACCCATTAACGCAATTTTTTATAACGCTACTATTTTTTTTACTCATTAACGCTATTTGGTCTTTCGGAGGTTGTAGCGGGCTTAGTTTTAAAGAGAGTGAAGATACTTGCATCATATGAAACTACAAGGAATCCATTGGCACCATGACATACTAGCTTGGCACGAAGGAGGTTAAATAAAGCTCCAAACTTGCACTAAATTTTGGTGAGGTCATGGCCATTTTCAAAGGGGTCCCTTGACCTCTGACCTCCAGATATGTGAATGAAAATGGGTTCTATGGGTACCCACGAGTGTCCCCTTTACAGACATGCCCACTTTATGATAATCACATGTAGTTTTGGGGCAAGTCATAGTCAAGTCAGCACACTGACACACTGACAGCTGTTGTTGCCTGTTGAGCTGCAGTTTGCCATGTTATGAATTAAGCATATTTTTTTAATGCTAAATGCAGTACCTGTGAGGGTTTCTGGACAATATCTGTCATTGTTTTGTGTTGTTAATTGATTTCCAATAACAAATTTATACATTCATTTGCATAAAGCAGCATATTTCCCACTCCTATGTTGATAAGAGTATTAAATACTTGACAAATCTCCCTTTAAGATACATTTTGAACAGATAAAAAATGTGCGATTAATCGCAATTAACTACGGCCAATTATGCAATTAATCGCTATTCAATAATTTAATCGAATGACAGCCCTAATCATAACAGGTACAATCAATATACACCATTTTAGTGACAGTCATCTGGAACCACAAACGTAGACATTTCACAGCTCCACTGACCAGCTGGCGTTGAGGAGCTGGAGGGAGCGCTTCCAGTGGCCCTCTGGCTGGGCGTGTTTCGAACAGCCCACTGCATGGAGCGGGGAGCCTGGGCTGCACTGTTGGCGTGGGAAGCGCTAGTCGTCCTTTCCAGCGGCTCATCCAACAGGAACGTCTCCTGGTCGACGTCGTCGCTCTGACTGCTGCTGCTGTCGGAGTCACTGGAGTCATTGGACTGGGAGTCATCCTCTGAAAAGAAGGCAGGGACACTGCTGGCACCTTCAGAGAGGAGGAGGAGGAGGAGGAGGAGGAGGAGAAGGAGGATGATGAAGAAAAAAAGAAAAGGGAGACAAGTTCAATGGCTTGTGTGTTCCTCTCCCTTACCTTTCTTTTGTTTTTCACATCAGATTTATCCAGACAGGAGTGCAGGTTAGTGAATCACACCACTACAAGGCCAAACAACACTAACATGATAGTGAAAACACTGAGGCTTCAAGTCAAAACAACAGCTGCACTCTCTGTTGATCAACTTGTGTTAAATAACGACTTCATTTTCAGCATTTTTTTCCGAGATGATTGGAAATTTTATTAGAGAGAAAGAACAGCGATGTCTCAATTATACTGAATATTCTAAGTGGAAATGAAACAACACCATCATGACTAGGGCTGTGACGATACAACTACCTCCCGATTCGATACTATCATGACACTTGTATATATGTATTGCGATTTTTAAGTACAGCGATTCTACAAGTACTATTATACTTGGGTGCCGATTCAATATTTATTGTGATTTTCGTTAACTTTTTAACACTCGACCATGGGAAAAAGTTGAATCATACACTTCTAGGGACTTTTAATTTGAAAAAATTCTAAATTAATACTGTAAAAAAAAATATTTTCAGCATGTATGTAGTCAGAGATGTCCTGAAGTCAAATATATCAGTCAATGTCAGGAATTATTTATTAAATTTTTTCCAGCGACCCAAAAAAAAAAAAAAAAAAATCAAAGAATAAAGACATTTCCCTCACAAATTAGTGGTATTTTCTTTTTAATTTATAAGAAACATGTAATGTTTTATACTTCTGGTGAATATAATCCAATCAATCTTATTTCCATACATGTATTTTGTATATACAGTTCCCTTTGTTAACACCTTATTTTGAAAACCGGACGTAGTCACACGTGTCTACTTCTTCTAACTTCTCCAAGTCCGTCTCTAGCTCTCCCGTCAGCTCCATTCTCTTTATACATCCATGTTCAGCTCCATCGGGGCTGTTTGAATGCATTTAACATAAATGTCAGTATATGGGTGTTCTACAGTTGTAGAGTCGGCCCATTTGACCACGGAGATGAGAGTGACGGCCGGCTCGACCGCACGTTACCGCAATACGATAACGTTTCTTGTCCATGACAGAGTTAGCATGCAGCTTTAGTCATGATGTCTAGCTCTGCTTTTCCTGCAATGTGTGAAACCCAAAGTGTTTCCATACTTTACTGGATGTGTAGTGTTTACCACTTTGGATTTAACATGTGAGGGTGCAGGTCGTATCCACGCCGACCCTCCACTGTTTTGTATTTCCTCATTGCAGCTAGATGTGGTTCCTTTTGGTTGACGGATACGGAACGGATATGACGTCACGTTACTCAGACTACAACAATAAAAGCGGTAGCTTCTTTCTACCTCCGCACAGACTCAAATGAAGCAAATTTATCGATTCTGGCTTTAAAAAATCAATTTCAAAATCATAAAAGAAATTGCGATACATAGGTGAATGGATTTTTTTCCCCACCCCTGATCATTAGTAAGAAATAGACATTTTAGATGACCAAGGAGAAAAAAAACACCACACCGTTTGGAAAAGCTAAAAGTTGATTAGTTTGTTATTTGGGTGACAGAACAACAAGACTACACTTGTGATGAGTGATTAGTTCAAAATGAAAAGACAATAACAGTGGAATGTGAGAAAGGGACGAACTGAAGGAACTCTCAGCAGGAAACCGTGTATGCACTTTGCAAATTCACTCTTGCCCTGACATCTGTATATGCATTGAAGTAAAGAGGAACTCATACCAAAAATAGGAAATGCCAAGGACACCCTACTGCCTGCAAATGAAATACATCGGGTATTCAGCCAGGGACCATTTTGTCTGCCGTATCATTAGCTCTCCAAACATAAATCCCCACAATCCAAAAACGCTGACTGTTAAGCACCAATGATTTTTGTGAGGACTGCATTAGTCTGCATTTCAAGGAAAATACACCACAGCGCAGCAAGACAGAAATGCAATTTCTATTTAGTAAGCCTCTAGGAGCCTTACAAAGATTTCAGTTGAAGGAGGTCAATAAGAAAGGTGACCGCATTTCCACCAAAAACTAAAAAAAAAAAGGATCTACAGTTTTATGAAAGGGATTTAACAGAAAATCTAAAATGAAATCTAAACTGAAAGATTAAAAACAGCTGTGACCAACCTGCTTCAGAGCCAGCAGTAGCTGCTGTGACGACACTCCTGCGGCCGCTAGCATTATCCTGATTGCTGTGGTTACTTTCGCTGTCACTTTCTGTCTCAGCTGCTGCCAGCAGATCCAGCTCCATGTCGCTTCCTAAAAGCAGAAAGCAATGACAAACAGATGCTTCACTCACTGTTGGGTGGGGTTTCAGATTCAAGTTCACAACATTGTGAACAACTCCAGTGTCATTAATCCTCTTGCATTGCTATAAAAAGTAGGGTGTTTCTCACCGTCCTCGTCGTGCTCATCGTGCTGCCCTTCTGCCTCAGCGTTTTCCTCTCCCTGTTCCTCTTGGTCGTCATGATGATCTTCCTCACCGGCTACTCCCTCTACAACTTCAACCTAAAAGAAACCAAACAAAACTTTGAAGCAAGACAAATCTATTCCCGTTCTCATATACAGTAATACAGAGATCAACCGCTTCTATGGATCAAAAAGCTTGGAACAGAATCATTCCTATACAAATGCTGTTTAAATAATTTGCTTATAGTAGTCAAGTAGTCTGCTTACAGTGTTCATTTTGGGTCTTTTCATACATGACAACACATGGAAAAACATTTTAAAACTACATTAGACTAATGTTCGCCTCAGCCTTGCGGACTGTCTGCTTTCCGGCTGGATACCTGACGCTGATGCTGCGTGCACACTGATATCATAACGGGAAAAAGAAAGTAATTTTCTCTGAATAAAAAACTAATGTGCACTGGGAAAGCACCCTCGTCAGGTGGATTGATAATTCCTGGTCACGTAATACCCCCAAAGTGAAACTCTGCCGATCAACCGCCTCTGCGGCACTCCATTCCACTACCGGGTGAGCGAGCGAGGAGCCCCGGCAAAGGGGCGCCGTTCTGCCTGCACGCTCGCGCTGTAGAGCTGGCCAAAAACCCGGTGATGGAAAAGGTAGCAGAATTGGCAGCGAGACAGTAAATAGCAAAGTGCTCCGTTTCATTACTTTGTATTCATGTAATAAATATACAAATGTCAATGAGATGGTAATATGCATAAGAAATGATGCACAACAAAAATTCCATTATAATAATCATCCGCTTATAGTGATCAATTTGACCCGGACAGATGTGATCATTATAAGCAGTTTCCACTATATGAGTAAACCAAATTAAAAATGGAAATAAAGATCTTCATCCAAACTCTCAGTGAAATCTTACAGTGTCAGTAACAGTGTGGGCGCTAGGTGGCATCGTACATTCTTTGAGAGTGTAGAGTCACTTGCATGCAATGTTCATTATGGCCTTAATGATTTTATAATGAGGCTCCCCACCTCTTCCACATCTGCTGATACGATGTCATCCTGCTCCTCGTCTCTTCCTCTGACAGGCTGAGACTGGCTGCTGCGCCGAGGCTGGGGGTTCCTGATGATATAAGAGGCAGCTGTCTGGCTGGAGCTGGGAAAAAATGAAGCACAACACCAGAAGTCATTAAATCTAGTGAATAAGAAAAATCAGCCATCTTCTGTTCCTTTTGGTTTCCTCTCTCCAAGTAAAGATCTAGTGAATAACTCAGTGATTTCAAACATTTCATATCTTCGCTTTGGCACATGAACATGGGGCTAACCGATACAATATGAGCACATTTCAATCTTCCATAACACAGTCAAATTTAATAACCCAGAAGCTACCAAGGGAGTCCATATGAGAGGAAAATAAAAGGCACTGAAAGCAACTGACCTGCTGGACTGGTCAGGTGAGGGTCTCGGAGGCAGCGGTTCAACAGAGAAGAGCTCCTCGCTGCCCTGAACAGCATCGATGCTGGTGCTGGCCAAAGTGAATGGAGCAGTTGGTCTCGCTATACCCATTCGCACCGGAACAATCAGCGACTCGGCTACATTACACAGCTCCTCCACAGCATAGGGCAGCAGAGCTTGGAAAACTCGTCGACATTTCCCAATGGGCTGGGGGATGAAGTTGCTATGTGAAGAAAAAAATTGAGAAGAGACAGAATCAGCATTTACATTAATTTAAAAAAAGAGCATGTCAAATCGATGTCATTGTGTAATCCCATTGTTACATGCTGATGTAACTGAAGGTACAATTAATTCCTAGAGCCTTTGTCTTTGTTGTTTTTTTTTAGGTTTTTACATCATTCTGTAGCTTCCCAGTGGTGTTCATTATGTATTCAAATCTGAACATTCAAATTTTGGTCGATGTTTTATGTTTAAGCGTCAAAATGTTATTTTCTCTTCTAAAAACTTTTTCCCACGTGACCTGATGTAGGTTTCTGTATGATGACACTGCTACATATACATTATATATACACACACACACACACACAAATCCTTATGGTCAGTGTATTACATACAGCAGGCTAACTTAGATGGAGGTCAGCATGCTCCCTTACGAGAAGCAGACAGAAGTACCGGCTCGGAGGCTAAGAAATGTACTGCTGTGGACACCAAATTAGTTCGGATCTGAAAGTCAAAAGTAACCGCTCGATGCAGCGATAGAACAGCAACTCCCGTTCTCTGCCACCAGGCTACATTCACAAAAACATTAATTTGACCTCACAGAATGTGCGAGTATACATACAACCCCAATTCAAAAAATCCAGACTAACTCTTTCAGTTATTTCCAAACTTAGCACAGCTAACGTTGACTCAGCTAGTGCTAGCGTTCACATTATTCATAACCTTATTGATTAGATTACTGTGGTAACCTACGTCACTGCTTTTTGCCCTTAAATGATGAGTGTTCTTACTTTTTCTTCTTGGATGAGGCCATCTCCACGCTGAGGATGACGAATACCCGGGCAACAGAGCGTAGGAACCTCCTGGTGACATTGACTGCCTCCTCTCTCCGGCCAGGAGTGTACTTGTTCTGCAGCTCCTTTACTAGTGTGCCCAGTAAGGTGTCTATGAACTAATACAGGAGAACAAAACAAAAAAACACTGATGACCAAAATACTTACAATTGCAAGGGCTTGTTAACAGCAATAAAAACTGAAGAAATGCATTACCACTGGTAATATTTAGGTGGTATCATTTAGTGTTTTCCTAAGCGAGAATTACTCAGAAATTTAGTTTTTTTTTAAATATTGTGTCAGATTAGTTGTGTAATGAATAAAGTGCTTCAGGAATGAGTTCTAAAACTTGGAAATGAGTTAGCATTTTAGCACTTCTGGTTCCCTCATCTGGAAATCAATGGGTTTTTAGTTATATGCCTGAAATAAGGTCTGTGGTTTACACAAGTTAAAGAGATTTTAACATTTTGTTCTACAATATAAAATACATCAGTAAATACCTCACTCGTGAATTTTGAAGCTTTTATATGTTTTCAAAAAGGCGGTTGCTAACAAGTGGCTAAATGATGCATGCGACCGTTGTGCAGTTTGTTTATAGCCTAACGTTAGCTTTTTACTTCTGGCGATTGTATTTGCATTTTAAAAAACATAAAAGTGGTGTTCATTTGTGGAGATTATCTTACTATGATATAAGTATCATAAACGTTTGTTTGCCACAGAGATTATTTTCTGACCCCATTGACTTTTTGTCGAAGGAACCAGGGTGATAACTTCCTGGTTGGCCTACAAATATACATCATCCCTGCAGCACTTTATAGAGAAACGGTGGAGGAAAAAAATCATGTTGTTGCTGATGCAGACAGGCTAACTGGACTTACAGTGATGTCAGGAGCACACTTGACAATGAGGCAGTGGGTGAAACAGTCAAGGCGAATGGTGCCACTCTGCTGATTCAAGTAGACCTGCTCTTCAGGCAGGAGGTGGGCAATTCGGCTGCTGGCACTAAGTCTAGGACAAACAAAAAATAGTAAATATTTGTGTAGCCTTTTTCAGTTCTTTGAGCACCACAAAGTAAGCTCAAGCTCTTATTGCCAACCGAATTTTAATGCTGGGAGTGCTGCGTTACTGTGATACTCACGGGTCTTTATTCTCCTGAGAGCCAAACATGATCATAGACTTGAGGGCGTTCCAGTCCTGCAGGACCCTCTCCAGAGCCAGCTGAGCAAAGCGGGGAGGTTCTAGGTCATGGTCTGGCATATCAGAGTCTGAAAGTGAGGAAAGAAGAATTTTTTCATACACCAGATGCCTTGAAGGAATAATGGTTTAAAAATCTCCAGGCTAGACCAGTTAGCGGAAAAATAATTTCATATAAATGTTTGGACCCCAGGAATATTAGTTGTAATTGTAGGGGCAGCACAACTAATCAAATAGTAATCGCAATCAAGATCTTGGCTCCCCACAATTAAACCATCATGATCGACTGCGATATTGATATATAAAAAGCATCATAGAAAACTCTGCTGCATAAATCAAGTGCTTCCTAAACTAACAACTAGAGATGCACCGTCAATCAGCAGCCGGTCAAAGCGTGCAGTTCTCAGCAGTCTCATATATCTATATATATCATTTTTACCGGTTACACAAACACACACACGCGCAGCCTCCACATGATGGTTTTACGTCAGTGCACAGCGGCACAGTCAGTAACGTCACACACACAGACAACATGTTGTTAAATAAAGTTATTGCAATAACTATATTCTGTCCTTAAAATCTATGAATAATCGTGACAAATAATCATGATCTCAATATTGATAAAAGAAAATCGTGATTATCATTTTGGCCAAAATAATGGAGCCCTAGCTAATGGGGATCCTTTTAAATAAATACATGCTTGTACAATGTGTAAGTCATTAGTTTGCACTGATGTTTAAGGGTGGGTAATATACGAGAAGGATCTTGAACCTACCTTCTGCATTTGCAGCCTTGCGGTTCCTGTCTTCTCTGATGCGTGGAGGTCTGTACTGACAGTGCTCAACACTCTGCCTGGCAACAGTCTGCACCAGGAACAGTAATATATGCTCTCCCCTGCAGATGGAAATAAAAATCAGTCAGAAATATCACTTCATCCTCAATTGCACAATATGAAGTATCTTCGGAAAACGCCCACAGTTACTTGACAATTATGAATCACAAAAGTGAAGCGTAGATTAAGGCCAGCACAGAAAACACTGGAGTCTTACCTGCTGTTTGGTGTTGTGACCAGGTTGGTGGTTGTGAGTAACCTGTACAACAGATCCAGGCGAGCAGCCTTCTGGCCGGCGATCAGCGTTTTGCATTTACATTTCTCCCAACAGTCACAGTATGCTGTGGGAGAGGTCCTCTTCAGCCTGGGAAAGAACAGAAGCTAATTTATGATCATACGTACAATCTAGTGTGGAATACAAGTAATGGTACGAAAGACTGAAACCTTTACAAAGTTTAAATAAGGCCACGCTCAAAATTAGGACTTACTTGCAGTCGTGTCCTTTGTGACACACCCTCGCACACTCAGTGCAGCAGCAGAGGGACTCGAGCAAACCACAGGTCCGACACTCAAAGATATCCTGAATGCAAAGTCATTGTGATGAGAAACGTCCAACTGAAGATTATATATTGAAGAGCTTAACAAACAGTCTCCAAAATCAGTGACGTTCCATGTGTGCACTGAAGCTACAGAAGTTGGCCTGGCAATTAAGTAGCAGTAATTAAATCATCTTTTTATCGCTTCTTAAAAACATTTTTTTTTAGGGCTTATCGAGTTATCGGTTACATAACTGTCTTTAAACATTCAAATTTGGGCTGTCAATCAATTAAAATAGTAATCGCAAATTAATCACACATTTTTTATGTGTTCAAATGTACCTTAAAGGAAGATTTGTCAAGTATTTAATACTCCTATCAACATGGGAGTGGGAAAATATGACGTATATATTTATTTATTATTGGAAATCAATTAACAACACACAACAATGACAAATATTGTCCAGAAACCCTCACAGGTACTGCATTTAGCACAAAAAATATGCTCAAATCATAACATGGCAAACTGCAGCCCAACAGGCAACAACAGCTGTCAGTGTGTCAGTGTGCTGACTTGACCATAACTTGCCCCAAACTGCATGTGATTATCATAAAGTGGGCATGTCTGTAAAGGGGAGACTCGTGGGTACCCATAGAACCCATTTTCATTCACATATCTTGAGGTCAGAGGTCAATGGACCCCGTTGAAAATGGCCATGCAAATTTTCCTCGCCAAAATGTAGCGCAAGTTTGAAGCGTTATTTAACCTCCTTCCCGACAAGCTAGTATGACATGGCTGGTAACAATGGATTCCTTAGGTTCTCCAGTTTCATATGGTATCTTCACTCTAGCTTTAAAACTGAGCCCACTACAACCTACCTATAGAAGGCAAGTTGCGTTAATGCATTAAAGAAATTAGTGGCTAATTTGCGTTGACACGCTATCGTGTTACCTTTGACAACCATAATTAAAATTATCTAAGAAAATTCCCATCCTTAATAGACTCTGATGAGCGCTGCTTGAGAGCGATCTACAACATCACTTTTTCCAATGAGAGCTTTTCCTCTAAATTTCAGTGCAATGACATCCTGTAGGGCTGACCTGGTTAATGTGCTCCGCTCCGGTCCAAGTGAAACTGCAGGTGTCGTTGCAGCAGAGAACATAGAGGGGCGAATCATCTGGGTTGGTCCCCGAGGGGCAAATCATTTCCATGAACACAGAATCTGCATCTTCCTTCTCTGCGATGCCTGGGTCACCCACTGTTAGAAATTTGAGGAACAAATATGGAAACGGGAGGAATGCCAGTTACAACATGTAGTTGGCTGTTGTAAGCAGGGCAGCTAAATAGGTCAGGATTCACATAACTCGTGGACAACCTCCAATGTTCCAGCTGTCACCTATCCACTTAAAATTACATCAGGTTCGCAAAGAGTACACCCTTTTCTCAGAATATATATAATGCATAATATTAGGAAAGCATTTAAACACAGGTTTGCAATCATAGCAGTCTCCCTTCAAATGACAAACCAGTTTACAACAGAAAGATGACTTATTAACTTACCCTTGGCCATTTTCTGAGCAGCCTCCAGCACAGTGATGGCTGCCGGGTAGGCTCTCCCACTGACTGCCAGCATGAATGGGGTCATTCCACGGGCATCCCTGTCAAACAACAGCAACAACGATACACATGAGGGACAAATCAGGACAAAAACACACAGTGTACAGTGAGCAATTAGAATAGAATAAAATACAAATGAAGAATCATACTTGGCAGAGAGTAGCTCCCGTAGGTGTGGCCTCAGAACAACACTGTCACACATCAGCTTTAAGATAAGGTGGGCGTTGGCCTTCCTGTCTTTAGATTCAACCACAGATGGCTCGGTGGACGGCCCTGCTTGTGTGGAGAGAACAATCCATTAGATGAGAGACAACAGTCAGGCATTAGTGAAGTTTAATTGGCAGTGACATTCCAAAGTTGTAGTTTGATTGACGACCGTCACATTTATTGTATCATTTCCTGTTCCTGTATAAAATTGTAAAGTATGTTGATATTTTTGTATAGTAACTGACAGTATGTAGTACATAATGTATAGAAGTAGTACGGATTTGGCACACAGCTCTTTCTCATTCCTCCTCTATGACGGAGATGTCATGTACCTGGTATGGTGGAGGTGCTGGGTCCCTGGCTAGTCCCAGTGGAGGCAGTGGTGAGTGAACCCACAGCTGGTGCTAGAATGAAGTCAATGTCACCATCTGGTGATAAAATAAAAACACAGTTTTGTAGATTTCACACACGTCGCTGCAAAGTCTTAGATTCATTCACTAAGGCAAGGAAGGAGAGTTAAATCCATGATCGCACACAGACTTTCTGATACAGTTGTGTAAGGCCGCCTTCAGACTGACAACTACGGCAAAACAACTCAAGAGGTTGCACTGGTGTGGGTGGGCTGCTGCAAAGTACAAGTGAGAAGATGAAATTCAAATTGAGGACTCCAGTTTTAAGGCTTACCACGCATACAACATGGCAGTTTATACCCCTTTGAGTCAGGATTGTACATCTTTGGAAATCTCACACACTCTTACTCTTGATGCTTACAAAGTAAATGGCAAATTAACGTACGGCTACAAGGTACACACTACTAGGATTTCTAAATAAGAGGACAGTGAACTGCAAGTTTTTTGTCTGGAATACCTTGTAGTGACATCTCCACTGCACTAAAGCAGTGGTGTCATTTTTTTTTTTTGTTGCCGTGATATTGTCCGTCTGAAGGAGCTCTAAAGAGCAGACAAAGATCATCTTAATTATACAGTCTTGTAGAGATGCACTGACCAGGGTCCATGGGTGGGGGGTCAGGAACCCAACTTGGTGGGGCGATGGGTGGTGACACAGGGTCCTGGTGGTCGCTGGATGACGGGCCAGACTCATGACGGCCGAGACCGGCTGCTCTTAGAGACCTCCGCATCATCTCCCTCAGCCGAAGCCTGTTGACAGCACAAGAAATGAAACAGGGCACCTTCTCTTCTCTTCCCCTCTCTCTCTCTCCCTCTCTCTGTCTCTCATGGCGGCACGTAATTTTAACACATTATGTGCCCCCACCACGTATTGCGCTGTCAAGAGGTCGTGGTCATTTCATGTATTTCTGTGAGATCACTCTGTGAGGGCACTCTCACACAAGTCACCCAAATTGACGTGATAAAAAAAAGCGATATTCGAAAAGTGAGTTGTTTGCATCCCTGTTATATATTCTGCGTCGTGCAAAAAAACGAATAACTGGTTATTCACCCTCTGCTGCTGGAGGAGCCAGTCCTATTCCCAGAACTGTTGCTTGAAACCACAGAGATGGCGTTGGCAATTGCCTCCACAGCAGATAGACGCTCTGCAAATGTGTTTCTCTCCGACCTTTCAGCTTCTGAAATGAAATCGCATGGTCACTTAGCACGAAGAAGAGAGTCTTGGGGAAACAGGCAATCAAACTGATACAGGAGCAGACTCCAAAATCAAATTGGGTGTTGAGAGTAAAAGTGATTTCCTTCCACATTTTTTAATAAAGATGGCAAAAACTGAGAGACATTGAGAGGAAAGATGTGACTGTAACCAGGAAATCAAGCTTACCTTCCTCCTCTTTGGTCTCCTTGTTGCTAACAGGGAAGCAGACAGAGACAGCAGCGTGGAGGATGTTGCGGTTTCCATCGCAGCGATGATCCAGAAGCGCTCCGAGGGCCTGGCTGCCCTGATCCAACAAGAACGCCTGCTCAAGGTTCACCAGGTACTGCCGACACGCCTCGTAGTCACAACGCAGAACATGCTGCATCAGCGTCTGTTTCTGAAAGACACAAAGGCGACGAGTGTGTAATGATAAGGATCACTCATTAGGATGTCTCTGATGTTGCACTGTGACTTAAATAGAATTACTTTTTGGTCTTTCAGACAGATGTATGGGTAGGAACATGATAGAAACCACCACACTAAAACTGTTTTTGCAGGGCAACAGTGTGACTGAGAGCTACATTTCAGGGGCACATATTAACACTAATCACATCTACTTGTTAATTTGCTTTTCAGTCTTTTTTGCATTGTGTTTATAAGGTCATGTTTACCTCAACAGCCATGATGATAATAGCAGCTTTCTTTTTAATGGTGGAGTTAGAGGGGAGATTGGCCAAAGAGTGCACCCCCATTCCCAGGCTGTTTATTGGTGGCAGGTCCAACCAATCAGGATCTCGAATTCCACCCATACAGTCTTTGGCCATAGGGTAGATTGTGCCATTTCCATCTCGAAGGATGATGGGAGATTCCTGGAAGAAAAATTATTTCAACGTGTTAGATTTGTATATAGTAAGGCATGTGCAAAAACTGCAAAAACATGTCACCTATTTGGGAGGTTGTCTCACCTGTCCTGCAGTAAAGATGGCCACATTGCGCTCACTCTGGCCCAGGAAGGCCAGGTTACTAGTGGGGAAGTTATTCTCTTGTTCAGCTTTGCCTGTGGCCAGGTCAAAGATACAGTACCGTACCCAGTTACCAGTTTTCAGCACTGCGTGGACTCCTGGAAGATGGATCGATATTTGAGGGTTCAAAATACAAATCTAAAGAAAACTACTAAACAAATGTATTGATAAAGTATATTAAGTATACACTGACATATGGAAACAAAGACTCACCTTTGGAGTCAACATTCACGGCCAGAATCTCTGCCTTTTCTGGGATACAGAGCTTTTTAGGGGTGCGCTGAAAACAGTCAGGAACTTTAGGAGTCCCACCAGTTTTGACCACCTGTCAGGAACAGATTGAAGGAGATAAACAGCAAATAAATATGGATGTCAAGAGGTGTGTGATGCTCACACCTGCACAGATAAATGAACTGAACTCCAAATGCTGAGATGAAGATAAGCAATATTGGATAATCCACACCTGCAACTCGTCTATTCTGAGGAGCCTACAGTCCTGCAACAGCGATGATGGGTCTGAATCAGTGGGAGCAGCAGTGCTCTGGTTGCTCATGCTGCTGGATGTCCCTGGAAACTTCACAGCAACATACGCGCCATCCACTTTAAGCACCTAAAACATAGTATAAAAAAGGTAATAAAGTTGTGAAACTGAGGGACACAAACCAGGGATCTGAGAGTAGCCAGAGACTCAGACACCTGCATCACTTGTTATTCCAAGATATAAATACATTTTGCAAACGCTGATCTTCTGCATATTGCCACATTTCAGATGCACCCACCTTTCCCACAGGGACATTTTTAACATCCTCCACAAACACCACCTCTCTGAGAGGCCACTGCTCCTCGTTCACCTTCTCTTCTTCTTTAGGAGCCGGGGTGGAGCGCCTTCGCTCTGCAAGTAGTAAGGCATACTCCCTTTTAGTCAGGATATTCAAATAAGACACTTGAAGTCCCCATGAAATGAAAAATATATTTTCTCAGTTTTAATCCTGTGTTAATTGTTCATTTACCTCTTGTTTTATGCCAAACATATGTAAAAAAAAAAGTGGTATCAGAGTATTTTTAAATCAAAATCTGATCAAAATCCCTGTCTTTTCTCTTCCTGCAAACGGTCTCAAATGTTTGATGACTCATCCTGCACTCGGGGGCAATAATAAAAATTCATCCAATCAAATGAGACTTTGGGCAACTAGCTAGCCAATTGTTTGTGGATCGAATCAATATACATTCCTTGATCGTAGTAGCTAACAGAGCAATATGGAGAGAGACAGGAAGAGATGCGTTTTTGGATATTGCAATAACGCTGTTCTCATTTCCAAAACAATGTGGCTGAGGGTTAATTCATTCAAGCGAAGCGTCACAGATTTTCAGACGACTCAAGTGTCACCGCAGCGCGGCAGTACATGAAGTGATCGTCCACCAGATGACGACACGAAATGACCGGCGTTGCTTTGCCGCATGTACTGCGCGCGCTGTGGTAACGTTACCACAGCCAGTTGAAAATCGGCGTGGGTGTGGAGTCAACAGTTCTCTGCTCTGTGCTTCCTAGCTGCGTATCAAGCTAAACTCTAAGCCCGCCCACTTTTTAACGGCCCAATCAAATGCGAATGATTTGATTTAAATCCATCTTGTAACTGTGCACCGCTTAAATATTCTGTTTCACTGAGAGACACGTCAGTACAGCAGTTGGAGATGCTCTAACTTCAGTTTCATGGGGACTTGAATTCGTATCTACATCAATGGCTTGCAAATGGTTTGGCATCATACTCCTGATTAGGAAAGTAAAAATATACTGCTGACCAGGTGGACTACAGAAAATTAATCAACACAAAGGAGGTAAAAACGGCAACCAAACACACCACAGTATATAGTGTGAGCTGGCCATACTTCCTTCACAGGAAAACAGGCAGGGGGGAAAAAAACTTGCTGATAAAAGCCTGTGCACCATCTGTTTCAAAGTCAAAGGACTAATGAGAGCGCAGAGTGAGGAAGAAATTGGTTCTGTGCCTGGGAGATAGAGAGGAAAGTCAAGACTTGAGTGTTGTTGTGGGAGCTCGAGGTTAAGAGGGAGAGAGAGCGAGAGAGAAGCTGACATACTGTAGGGCAGGGAGGCACTGCTAGCAATGGAAGAGGTATCACTGCAGGTAGATGCTGGGGAGGGAGGAGGACCCATCTCAGTCTTCACCAGCTCTGGCTTGCTTTCCGTCCTATGGGATAAGATAGTGAAGTGAATTTTACTTATTCTTATCTTAAGTGAGACTGAACTCTATGTCTTCTAATTGTGGGTAAAAGTGTAGTGAAACAAAATTATGTAAACTATTAATATACAAAAATGGACTGTTTTTTTCTGCATAAAATGAAACTGACTTGATTTCCTGGGTCTTAGTGGTCTTCTCCATGTTCTTGAGGCTCTCTGGTGAGCGCAGCTGGAACCTGCAACTGTCATTCATGTTCCAGACAGACTCCAACAGAACGCCAACTTTGGGAATCCCAGCGCTGACAGAAAAGGCCACTGCACCGGCATGGTAGAGGGGGTTATTCCTCAAGCACACCTAAGGAAGGAACGAGTGTAATGATTTTATTTCTAAAAATGACTGATTTTGGATACATTTTAATTTCAGAAATGATCATTATCGGTAAAATTGTAACAAAAATTATCGGTATCAAATTGATTTCAAAAGTTTGGTGTCGCACATCACTAGTTTCAAGACAAACCTCTTATTAACATTAAAATGGAAAAGTCAGAACAGAAGAGGAACTTAGTCCACCTCTGTCATACAAGATAATAACAATTGTGCAAGCGAACAAAAGTTAAAACAATGAAAATTCAAAATTCGGTCTCACCTGTGTTCCCACGGTGATGTTTGGTATCGAGGAGATGCCAGCACTGGACTTTGGCTTTTTGTTCTTGGCTCTGGCCTTTTCAAGCATCTTCTTTCGTTGACTAAAAGGCACAACGCCCCTGCAGACAGATGCAAACAGCGACACGTTCATACCTTTCCCTGACATACACCATTCTCACTTTGACAATTTAACAAATACATCAATTTGTAACCCCTTTCTAAATGTCACATTATAGCACATAATAAATGTAGTGACAGAATATTTACCCATCAATAACACCATGAAAGACAAATGTGTAATAAACTATTGTTTTGACTTTGATGAACACTACTGCTACACTTAACGGGATAACAATGTGATAGTGACAATCAGAAAGAAAAGTTATTATTAAAAAACATAGAATTACAATTCCATATACAGTGGAAACCGCCTATAGTGATCATAGTTACAGTGATCAACCGCTTATATGGAATAAAAAAGCTTGGGATAGAATCATTCATATACAAATGCTGTTTAAATAATTCGCTTATAGTAGTCAAGTAATTCGCTTACAGTGTTGACATGAAAACATCTGTAAAAACATTTTAAAACTATATTAGACATACGTTAATTTAATTTTTGTTTAGTTTTTTTACTTTAATCACATGATACTTTGCGTCGCGGACCGTCTGCTTTCCGGCTGGATACCTGAGGCTGATGCTGCGTGTGCATTGTTATCATAACAGGAAAAGGAAAGCACCTGTGGCTGCGCTACCGAGTGAGAGAACAAGGAGCCCCGGCAGAGGGGCGCCGTTCTGCATGCACGCTCGCGCTGCAGAGCCGGACAAAAAACGGCAATGTCTCACCCTCGGTGAGGGAAAAGGCTGGAGAATTGGCAGCGAGACAGTAAATAGCGAAGCGGTCCGTTTCATAACTTTATGCAATAAATATACAAATGTCAATTAGATGGTAATCGGCATAAGAAATGACGCACAACAACAAAAATTTGGTTATAATAATCATCATGCTTATAGTGATCAATTTGACCCGGACAGACATGATCACTATAAGTGGTTTCCACTGTAGTTTAATGTAAAAACACGTATTCTTCTCACCACCAGTAGAGGCTATTCTCCAGCTGTACACACGTGTAGAGCGCACAGCAGTGCAGCGACACCATACGTTCCCCCTGCAGCTCAGGGAAAGCCTGAGCGCTGTGCTCCAGTTTAGAGGCCACTGTGCTCAGTGTGTCGTCCACCCAGGTTGCCACCTATACCGCGAACACACACACAAACTTGAGTTAATGAACAATCCATTAAATAAATATTTGTAATGTCAGGATGGCTGATTAGCAACTATAGAAACATTTCTTTAGCCAATCACAATCTTATGGTTACACAACTTATCCTGTGGTTGAGTACTGTTACCATGCAAGACCAAGCAGAGCACACATTCTTATGTCAAGAGGACCAATCCTAATCTACCTTGTTGGTCTCTGTAGCCACAGTGGCTCTGATGCTATTGGCAGACAATAAGGTGATCTTCTCATTGGCCAGGCCCAGGAAGGACACGCGCGGGTGATGAACAGAAGGATTCTGATGGAATAAAGGACAGAAAAGTCTTCAACATACAATAAACTATAAGTGCTTTCTAGCCATTAAGCATGCTACAATAACAGATAGATGCATATTGTATTTCCGCTAAAAAATACATATAATGCAGTCTGGGTAATTCCATTCACATGGGTTTCATTCTCCACCTGTGCATTCCTGTAGGGTTCAGGTTCGCTCCACTTCCACTGATATAGCTCTCCTTTGGAGCTGACCGCCACTAGCTCTGAGAACATGGCTCCGATGCTCACAAACTTCACACCGTCCTGGAAAGAAAATTAGAAATCTTAATAAATGTCAGGTAATATAAAACTTAACTCTGATTGTCCGATGAATTGAATTTGCTACTAGTGGACTCCAATCAAGTTGTGGAGACATCTCAAGAGGTAATAATAGAATAGATCGAAGCTCCACTTGCTATATCATAGCGAAAATTTCTGCGTTTTAAAATAAACATTAGATAAACAGCTCTGTTTGTGCTCCTCCTACCTTGTCAGGCCACCACTGGAGCTCCTCTCCCAAGGAGACAGGGCTCTGGACCGGGATGCTCTTCTTGTCCAAGCTGGGTTCGCCCTCACGGCTGGTGGAGCCTCGCTCTGTGTCGAACGAGGCCCCATCCAGCCACCGGCGTTCGCGTAACCTCAATACGGACTCACGCTCACGCAACAGCTCTGAGTCGCGCTCTAAGGGAAGAAGGAGAACTGGTATGCAATAAGGTCACACCAGTGGGATAGAAGTAAGCCACTCTCTGGGAAAGACCCGTCAACATAGGTTTAAGGATAGAGAGAGGAAGATAAGATTCTTTAGAATCCCTGTGATGCAGATCAAAATTGCAGTACTGAAGATTGAGTGGGAGTCTAAATTAAACTGGTGGGTGAGTCAGTTTGCACGCTCATGTGTTAGAATGCGAGGTAGAAGAGGAAATGGATAGACAGAAAGAAAGCATGCATATGTGCTAAAGGTGGGCTAGGTTTTTAGAATAGACTGCCTTAAAGGGTCCCTGTTAAGACAGGTGGGCCTAGCGGGCCTTTCTCAGAGAGCTCACAGTATGTACTACAGCCATGCAGCATACAACACCAAAAATATATCGCCTGTAACACCAAACAGCCATATTACAAATCAAGCTAAACAGAAATAAAGAGGATATTTCACCAGCAAACAAGCTAAAACCATTGCATTTTACATTACTGGTAATTTGTGTAAAACATATACTGGCTCAAGTTCACATTTAGCAAAGAGGAAAATATTTTCTCCTATAATACATTTTTTTTCTTCTTTACAGTCATTTTGTCAAAAAAAACTGCTTTGTTTGTTAGATAATCTCTGTTTTATTCAAAACTTAAGCCACTCACAAGTTTTTTTTTCTTACAATCCATCTCAAGAAAAACACTGTAAAAACACTGCCTTGCTTTTCCAACTTTTCTACTGTGTTGTCTTATCTTTCATAAGCTATTAAAGCTCCATCCCCTCAACAAAAGCCATCACCAGTGTTGCCACCAAAGCCTCTCTAACACCCTTACTAGTCAGAAGTGAGTTGTGGATTTACCTCTGGAGGATCCCAGGCGAGACAGCGAGGAGCGTCTAAAAGAGGGGTAGCCAAAGTAGCTGATGTCCTCAGAGAACATGGCATCAGCATCAATAATCACACTGGGATGAGCTGAGTGAATGTCTGCATCCAGCAGGGACATCAGGTCCTCTGCATGGGACAAGGGCACAACAGGATGCAAGGTTTAAGAAAAAAAACAAAAAAACATTTATTATAATATTTATTTATGAATTTGGCAAATACTATTAAGACAAGATCATTATTAAATAATTTGAATACTGTATTATGCATCCACACAAGCCTATTTGTATTATAATATGTTGAACTGCTAAGCCTGAACTCCAATCTTAAATAGTGATGATCCCTTGTTGAAAAAACACAATAACATTATATAAGCCGTTGTCCTTTCTGTCTCCATTTGTCTGTTTTGACAAACCTCCAGGGAGGTAGGACTCGCTGGCTGTGTCGTCTCCATCGTCTCCATCTTCATCATCCCGGCTCAGCAGGTTGTTGACGGCGAGGTTAACATCCAGGTTGGTCCTCTGGAGTTCCCTAATGATCACACTCCTGGACTTCCCCTGAAGGACTACCTGGGCCTGGGGAAAAGGATGACAATTTGTTTGAGTACGGAAAAAGGTTGTTGTTTTTTTTGTTGTTTTTTCAAAGAAAAGATAAATACATGCTGATGAGTTTGTACCTGAGTAATAAGTTCTTCGGGGATGACAGAAGCTGGTATGACTGGCTGAGGCTGGCTACCTAGCAGGCCCGAGCCTCGATCCCTTCCTGTGCGGATCACCCGGGTCTGTCGACGGGAATCGCGAGCTGCTGTTGATGACCTGACCGACGTGCCCCCGCCTCCACCGCCACCTCCGCCACCTCCTCCTCCACTGCTGCTGCCGCCTCCAGCTCCGCCTCCCCCTGCTCCTCCTCCGCTTCCACCTCCTCCACTGCTTCCATTTACGCCAGAGCTCCAGCGACTCCTGTTACATACAGTGCAAGGCCATGGTCAGACACAACTGCCAAAAACACCATCTGACTAACAGAGCAGACTCAAAACACGCACACTTCTGGGTACGAAGGGATTCAGCCTTTGTGACAGCGGAGACTAAGAAGGTTTTGCATCAGCAGCATTTACAGGAAGGAAGAAATTAACTGGTGGCAATTTTCCTAATTTAATCAGGTATTGTAAGAGAAAAAAGCTTTGATATAATATCATGAATGTATTATGTACATATTTTGGATATTTCAACTATCATTTTGTTTCAGCTCAACATTAAACTGTAAGGGTGCACGTTAAGAGGGTTATTCTGCACAACAATCTATATTTTGAGGAAGAACTAAATTCTCCAGTGATCAACAAAAGCGCTAAGACTGCAAATTTAGAGTCGATGAACATGCTTTTCAGTGTATGCCCTTTGGTGGACACATTTATCCATTATATTTTTACAGCCCCCTAAAGAAGCCTGTGGGGAATACACCCCTAACCCGCAGCAGCGTCAGTGCTGTGCTCTCAACACCGAGCTTTCACAGGACCATTTGTCTCTGTCAACCCTGCCAGAACTTACCCAAGGGTGTTGCCTGCCAGTCTGCCCAGTGTGTCAGAGCCAGACAGGAACCAGGGCGGATCACTAGTCCTGCCTGGCCTGGAGCTCCTTCCTGTCCCTGAACCACTGCTCAACTTTGAACTGGAAACAAAAGATGGGAGATCAGTTACAAACCTACAGAAGTCCCACACAGAACCAAAATACTTTCTTTTATTACCTGGGTTAACAGAAACTAAATTTACCCGAGGTTTGTTAAATTATACCCCTCGGTTCAGGATTCATTTTTACGTTTAATATTATATTGCGAAACAGGAGGGGGTATTTTGGAGACTAGCATGGCAACACCCTTGGGAATCAGAATTGGCTGCAACTCGTTCCTCATTCAAGACTTTCCTTTTTTAAAAGTTCTTGGGGTTTTGGGGCTGCGACAGCTTTCTCCTATTTCAAGGCTTTCTTATAATGGTATGCCTTCTGAGTAACCAAAAGTAGTTTACTTCAATATTCTTAACTCACGTGTTCTAAATAGGTTTCATATAAATAGTATAAATGGTATTTTGCTGTGGAAAGGGAACTAAATTATGCCAACGTTTCATGTAACAGGGACTACAGTGACACTGAATTTACTGTCCAATAAAATAATACAATCACATTTAGTACCATATTGTAAATGGAGGGCAATGGGATACAGAAACAAGGATTCAGATGCAACACAGAAACAGCAAATTCAGAAAGTCAACAAGCTGACAACACGTGTAACTTTTGTTACGATTCAAAATCATTGCCAAAGACAACATGCCACACTTTTTCCTCATTTCCTTCCCAGCACCCCACAGTGGTGCTGGCTGAAAAGCTATTACAATGTAAAACCATCTCATCTTCTTTTGCAAGTCTGCGGCAGGGAACAAAACATGTGTTCTGCTGAAAAGTTTGGAGCAGGGGGCTCCCTGGGCTTTTACAACGCGATTCACAACATGCATATTTAGCAGCTAGAGGGGACTTGAAAGCTCTGAAATCACTGTTGGATGTTGTTCTGCTGGCAGGAGATCGACAACTATCAATGAGACATTCATCAAAAATACATACTCACAGCCAACACAAAACAGAGCAGCTAGTAAAAAAAAAAAAAAAGTATTTTTATTAAATAGCACACACTCAGCACAGCCATTAAGGCAACTGGCTTTCAGAAAGTTACACAAACTATTTTGGGACTGTCTTGCTGTTGGTTGTTTGGTGTCAAGATTAGCAAAGACAGAAGTATTGAGGGGGTGTAAAGACTAACTGACACGTGTCGGAAAATCAATACAAGAGTCTTAGATACGGCCACATCAATATAAAACTCTGAATCTGACTCAAATGTTGAGGGGAATCTGTCAAAAATCGATACGTCCATCATAAACAAATACAGTCAGAAATACCTCCTCTTGAGCAGCTTTTTACATATTATCCGTGTGTATGCCATAGATGTATAAAGAGGTGTATGAGCGGAAAGAGTGTGTGTATGAGCCGAGGGGAGAGTCAGAGGCAGCGAGTCGGGGCCCCGCATCTCCGCTGCATACAGAAAGCAGAACGCACAGCGGTCTAGCTAGCAAGTCATGTATGCAATTAGGCAGTCACTAGTGGGGACCTAGCTAGGTAACAAGCTATGAAGAGCCACAAAAACAAGAGGGATTAAAATGTGTCAGGCGATTTTTTTGCATGCGGGAGGCTAAGCTACATTCAACAGCAGTACACAAGAGTTATGGCTATATGTTAGCAGAAGCTAATAAATTAGCATCACCAACTTAAGGCTCTGACACACTAAGCCGACGGGCAGTTTGAGGCGGTCAGTGAGCGTCTGTCAGCCTAGTTTTTGCGGTGTGTCCCGCTCCGTCGGCTCTAGTCTGTCCATGTCGGAGGCTTTTCGGCCGATTCAGCATGTGGAAAGAAATCACTCTGATTGGCAGTTCAGCTTAAGCGAATCAGTGCACGAGAAGAGAAAAAGAACTGAGAAAAACAAGCTAACGAGAAAAGTCACGTCGAAAAACACAGAAGGTTCTTCTCATTTTTCAACTTCATCTCATCTCATCGTTCCAATACACGAATATTTTCACAACGACATGGCCATCTGGAATGAAGCTAAGTGGTGAGTGAGAGTGATGTGAAAATTGTCGGCAAACGCCACTTTGATTCATGTACGTATCATAACAACGGCTTGTATATCCGCAGTCCTCAGTCTTCTGGTTTCCCCTTTTAAATGACGAATACAGACTACCGCCGCCTGCTGGTGTGGAGAGTTATTTCATTTCACGCAGGCGCAGAACGTACGTGCTAATTGTCTGTCGGCTGTAGTCTTTGCGGTGTGTTCGGGTGCAACTTGTCGACCAAAATAAAGGCGACATGAAGCGACGCAACAGGCGGCCTTTGTTGCCGCTAGTTCTCTGATGTTGGGTTGGTGTGTCCCTAGCTTTAATTAGACCTCCTAGTATCCCACTGCTACACTAGTATAGCAACAGTTTAGTTTTTGGCCATTGCCAGTGGATGCAGTGAAATAATACTTTTCTGTGCCTCAAGAGTTTTCGGTAGACCTAGAATACAGTCTGTGTTTCACAATGCTGGACACCATGTCAGTAATTCATAGTTTTCCACATCATCATTTCAGTAATAAGGCAAACAATGGTTGAAATTAAACGGTAACGGTATAATTTTTGTATCGTATCGCAGTTCTGTTTCTACATTGGAAAAACAAATGTCCCTGGAATGCATTTAACTTTGGGGAAGAACTCTCTGAAAAGCAGCTCTCAACATCATAATCACAAAAGCACAACACTCCAAAGCATCCCCTAATCCACCAACTGCCTGTTGGGAGGACTTTTTGGGAAATAGACCTGTGATGTATTCATATGTATGTATCACTCTTTTGCAGCAAAGAGCCAGAGTATTATTCTACAAGTGAAACCATGTCCAACTGCTTCATACTCAGCCAAAAGGGGCACAAGTGCCGAATTCAAATCACAGCAACCACCGTCAGTAAGCCTGTGCATGTTCAGTGCATCTTGTACTAGGCATCTCCACAAGCAATCTGTTTTCCAACTCAGTGCCAATGCTAAAACTGTTTCCGGGATAGATCCCATCATAAAGAAGTCTCTCACCCATCGCTGCCGTCCGGTTTGCTGAGCTCCAGGCGATCAGGCTGGACAGCAAAGCTGATTCTGCACACGCGGCCATCCTACAAGAGATGCATTCATGGTTTTTAGTGTCACAGATTAGACAAATGAAAGCTCTGAAAGTAGGAGAAATCATACAGTAATGTTGAGTGCAATATATCAAATTAGGAATTGAAACTAAAACTAAATAAAGCCAAACACACTCAACCACCTTTCACATCGGAGTCTTAATGCAAATTATTGCTGTGTATATGAGTTCATGTACTTAAGAGGTGCTGTAAACTGGGGCTGGGACGATTCACCTATCACCCAATTCGATTCTACCACGATACTTGGGTGCCGATTCGATATGTATTGCGATTTTTAAGTATTGCGATTCTACAAGTATTGCGATTCGATATTATGATTAATTGCGACCATGGGAAAAAGTTGAATCATACACTTCTAGGGACTTTTAATTTGACAAATATCTAAATTAATACATTAAAATATTGGATTTAAAGCATGTACATAGTCAGAAATGTCCTGAAGTCATATATATCCGTCATTGTTAGACATTATTTATTACATTTTTTCCACCGTTTTCTACTTCCTCATTGCGGTCAGCTTCGGTATGTTTTGGCTGACTACAACAATAAAAGCGGTAACTTCTTTCTACCTCTGCATAGACTCAAATTAAGCAAATATATTGATTCTGGAATTAAAAAATCTATTTCAAAATCGTAAAAAAGAAATCGCAATATATAGGTGAATCGATTTTTTCCCACCCCTAATATATACTGGAAGATATAATTCATGTTATAGCCAAACCAAACCCTGCGCCATTAGAATAGACATTAAGATTAACACACTACTGTTTGTGAGGTTTGTTAATGCACAATTGCATTGCAAAGAATGAAGGCACAACATTTGACTTCACACTTGTCCTGAACACACTTCCACCTGCATGTCCCAGATAGCTGACATTTCTGTCAAAGCCCAAATAAACAAACTGAGGTCAACTATTACAAACTGGATTAGCCTACTTGAAGTTTGCCTGGGAATCAGACAAATCTGCAAGGTCATGTTTTCTGGCAGATGAGTCTGGTCCATCTACGCTCTGGACAGATTTCAGCAACTTGAGACCTGACGGGCCAATCACCACCGTTTATTTAATATGGGGCGTGTTTGAGACGATGACTGTAAAGAGGAGCGCCGTTGAGGCATTTTCTAAAATATGGCTGCAGCTGACGTGGAACTTTCTGTTGAATAGTATATTTACGCTTAGGGATGCGGCAATCTGATCTTTTCAGTTCCAATCCCAAATTCCTGAGTCCCGATAGTTAGTTAGATAGATAGTTCCGATCCGATACCAGTGTTTAATTAATAAGCTGTATGCCTCACTGTGTGGAAGAGACTGGGATCATTGTTTTATGTGTGAGGCAACATCAGGCTTGATTTAACATTGCTTTCTTAACCTCGCAAATCAAAATATAACAAATAAATACATAGATATAAATTCATTGAACTGTTATTTATTATCAAAATAATAAATCGTACACCAGCAACTTGATAAAAAATCTTCAAAATTAAAAAAAGGAGTTACAATTCAAGTGTAAACCTTTTTAATGCAGCAACAAATTGGTCAAAACTTCAACAGGAATTAAAATTCCAGTTAGTATATAAACATAGATGTGAATTGAATAGATCGGCCTCATTGTCACTGATACTCGATCCAGCTATTTGAGTCAGTATCGGCCCCGTATCCGATATCGGTGCATCACTATTTTAGCTAAAAGAAAAATCAACAGCACTTAAAGCTTTTCTTGAGAAGAAAGATGTGTTTGCCATACTTCTGACATTCTGGCATTTTTGTCTATGCCCGTTGATAACGCCCCTTGGAAAATCAAAAATAAACAGAGGTTCCAGACTATTTGGCATTTGCAATTTGGTCTGGCGATGTCAGAAAACAGAAGCAAATTACGTAGTGTTTTATAGCAAAGTCAGAGGTCATCTGACAATAGTGACCCAGTTTGAACTGAAAGCTTCATATTATACTGAACTGTTTTTGGTGGGCAATAAATAAATAATAAACATACACTCTAGATCCCCAAGTGTTTCATTAATGCTAATGATGTAATGTCTTATAGCATTACCTCAAGGAGGAATCCGGCATGGTTTGGACCGACAACACACTGTTTTAGGGTAGCCTGCTCCAGCAGACTAAGGTGTGGATGACTGCATTGGAGAAGGGAAAAACAAAGCACAAAGACAAATGAGACAATATACAGGATAATAAAAAAGATCCTGTTAAACAACGACTGTTAAACAAAGCAGCCTACAGTTACAATGTTGACACAAACTTACCTGTTATAGCTGTATTTGTTGAGTTTCTCCGAGACTTCACGGAGCCTGACAAGAAGATAAAGTCTATATTAATACAAGTAAGACCAAGAACCAATTAATGCAGATTAATGTATGCAATTCAGAATTGCAGTGCTGGAAGATACTTTAAAACAGGAACCACTGATTACACAAATCATGTTGATTTTATCATATCTACTGTCAACATTTTACCCTAAAGGCCCTGACACACCAAGTTGATTGTCAGCCGTCGGACAGTTTGGGACCGTTGGACAGTTTAGCGCCCCTCATGTGAATAGAAAGGCAGACGGGAGCGCTTGTCTGTCTCATGGCATAGAAACGGATTCTGTGCTCAACTGTATTCTGTCGGTACAACTGTATTATATTAAAATATATCTTATCTACAGGCTAAATAATCTGCAGACTATCAGACTAGGCACGCAAAGTGCATTATTATCGGAGATGTGTCTGTGTTTCTGTTCCTGTTCCGGTGTTTTGCACGGAGATGATACCCGCCTGTCCGCTCGCTATCCCACTCGCTCTCATCTCCGGCTCTCTGAAGCTCTGTACGCCGTTGTTGCCTAGCGAAGGCAGCGGTGTCAGCCGTACAATAACCTTATATTTTGATGTTAATAAAATGCATCTAAATTCACGAATATGAAGGATATTATTACTGACATTCCTGTAATATTACGTCACAACGTCCGCTGTATTAGCCACGTGTTTATTTGTTTATAGAGCAGGGAAGTGAGATCAGATCACAAGTGGTCACTCAAGACGCATGTGGCGACGCATTCTCATGCCAGGCGTGAACAGATGTACTTAGAGCTGTCCACTTGTGATCCGATCACTCAGGACACATGTTAATGCCAGATCTGAACAGGGCCTTAGTTCGCTATGTCAAATGCCTCCAAAAGTTGCAGTCCCCATGAACATCAGTGGTGGCTATTGCTATGGAGAAGATGCCAGCAAAGGGAGGCCATTCAGAGCTGTTGCATATTTTAAACAATTTGCCATTGCATTAAGGATGAAGCTGCTACATTGATCCACAAATAATCTAGCATTCAAATGGGAATAATAAACACTGCATTTCCAGAAAAACAGAATGTTATGCTCAGTCATTGGATGTTTCTCACTACAATGCTCCTTGCCTTTTTAATCAACTAAACAATTAGTTTTGTTTTTTCAGGAGATCGTCTCATTTTTATACTGATGAATCAATCCAGACTCCAATTCCAATATGACTAACGCAACATTGTCCATGCAGAAAATTAATAGGACTTTTACTTCCGAAACCCCTGACAAACAATGTAAAGTGGAAACACAAGACAGTAAAAAAAAATGTAGAAGAAGGTCCGCACACTGTAGCTCCCTTCAAGTGCAATTTATTGGCACATCTTAGTTAGTGACGTTTCGAGCAGAAGCTCTTCTTCAGACTTAATAAATTTGCAGAGACGCCATCATAAAAGGTAAACTCTCTGGTCACATGATAGTCACATGATAACGCCAGTGACCTAAATATAAGTCATAGGTTACGTCACATGTATATTAAGAAAAACACATATAAACAACAGTATATACAAAAATGCATATACAAATATTCATCAATCAATAATATAGGCAAGTACCTCACAGCTCATAAGAATAATATTAAGCCCATGGCTGTCATACTTTCTATAAGGCTAGAATTAAATAGATCAGTGATAGATCAATATTTACAAGTTTAATTGAATTGCCTGTTGTTGGCTGATGTAGTACATCGTCTAATTACCTTCTTTGTTGTTTCGTCCCATTAACCTCCACTCACATCCAATACAGACAGACAATCTGACTTGAGGAATTGCATATATGCAAACATGCTTAACCACATGTGGTCTGAGATGTACTGTGTCCTGACACGTGTCTAGCTTCTTGTCAATAAGCATACATCAACTCTCAACTCCTCCACCTATTTACCCTATGCCGTCATCTTGAAAATATGCTTCTGCAAATGGTTTCTTCCACACGTGATTATTACACACAGATATAGAAGTACTGGGGCACCTGTTGTGATGAATGCCCTAAATCAAAACGCAAAAGAAAAGACGTCAACTTCAGAAAACTCCTCTTCAGTGGTAAATGTAAATGCAGTGCATTACGGATCATGTATACTATTCAAACACAATTTACATGTTAATACCAGATGTAAACCTAAAAATACCATTATAAATCTTGCTCATGATTGCACAAAAACAAGAGACAAGCAATGAAAAAATGTTGCCCATGTAGGCACAAAACTTAAGCAGAATTTCAATGTAAATGTGCTGTGTGTTGGTTCATTTTCCACGGTCTATGTCATTCCACTGCTTGATGAAACATGTCCGCACACTGA
This sequence comes from Sebastes umbrosus, assembly GCF_015220745.1. Lineage (NCBI taxonomy): Eukaryota > Metazoa > Chordata > Actinopteri > Perciformes > Sebastidae > Sebastes > Sebastes umbrosus. The sequence continues at coordinate 28,522,913 of NC_051279.1, forward strand.
CAAACAATCTAAAATCTCTAGAAATTGTGCAAGATACAAATGGTAAAGGTAGAAATCTCCTCACAATACAGAAGCACATTGAAAGCCCATGCAGCAGCCCAAACACTAAAGAAAAGTAAGAGAAAATGACTCACACAGCATCCAGGTCAGTTATTCACTAAGCTACCCATCAAATAAATGGCACCACTGTAGTAGCAGAGACACAAAGTCTACTCGCCTCAATGACCAATTTAAAACAGTTTCACTAAAGCACAGCAAAAGCATATTAAACATCCATCGCACTACAGGGGAAATGCAATTTGCCATTCCACTGTGCTAAACTAATGTGTCTAAGCAGACCTCAGTTAGGTCAAGCAAACCACTGGCATTTGGTTGAGGAAATCTGACCGGATATACATGCCAGGCAAGCGCTTCAAATGAGCCAAGCTGGACCAAGCCTTTTTACTTCAAATGGAGGCACTTATCTGCTTTGACAACTGCAAGTTCCTTCGTGGGGAAGTGAGAGGAGGGGGGCTCCCAGCAGCACATGGTGACTGTAGCATGCAATGGCATGCAAGCCTGGGGATGAAACAGCCATGACCTCTTTAAGGAACCAATGGTCCATCCATCCATACTACCAAGATGTTCCAGTGGCTTTCTCAATAACCAGAGTAACCAGCAGAGTAACTCCTGTCAGTCAGACCAAAGCTGGGCCCCCCAGAGTTAGATAGTACACCAACCTGCAAAAAGCGTTCAAATACTCTGAGCCTATATCAGTTCCTAATCTCAAGGTCATTCTAAAAACACCTCTCAACCTCTATGTCTTTAAGTAGAACAGCTCATTAATCAGTTCAATCTCAATGGATGATATAAATAGGTTTATCATAAATCACATGTTCTGCCAAAATACAGGTCGCACACAATTTTCATGGACCTCTCTTCCAACTTCTTACTGTCTCATGATCTCTCTTCAGTTTCCTAAAGAAACCCCATTAAACAGTGTGATGCATGCCAGCAGCACGTCACTGCTAACAATAATAATTGATTTAACTGTCCAGAGTATGCTGGAGGTATTTGGGTAATAGTGGAAAAGAAATCAAGTGTATGATCACGTGGACACTGAATAATCCATCCATCATACACACTTTTATAAGCCTTGGCTTGTCTCCTTAACCTACTAAAGTAGATAACAGGATTAATGTCAATGTTGCTAACTGTGCTTCACTGCATATCTTAGACATTTATCTCGGTACACAATGTAAAAAGACAACCCAAATGATATCATCTTTTCCTACGATGTTAGCAAGTAAATTGTGCCATTAAACTTCCATAAATCCCCTGACACACAAACCACACCAATATGTGGCTTTGTCAGGAGCGTGATAGCCATATTAGCTTGCTAGCATTAGCAGCTAGCTCTCAGTTAGCTGACGTTAGCTACTTCATTGATCATGATAATCAACGAGACGCCCACAAAACAAACAACCGACACACACGTCGACAGAGTGTATCTGTAATTTATACACGAAAACGCGTATCTTTTCCACAACATTGGGTTTTACGACCCTTATTTCCCTCTCTTTTCCCCCATCCCCCAACCCGCATTGTCTATCTCAACTTTGACTGTGAGCCAATCCTTCCAGAGGACCAAGGAAACAGCCTGCTAGTGCTAGCTAGTGCTAGCTACAAGGACTATGGAAGGAGGTTGGGAAACGGGTGGACTTGAGAAACGGGATATGACGCATGCGCAGTGTGACTGTAGCTGCGGTCCTGTGTTGCAATTGGCTCAATTTCGACGAGTGCAGACCAGATTCTACTGCGCATGTGTGGTACCCCCACAGCTATGACGTATGACCTAGCCTCCTTCTGTAGGCCTTGGTTAGCTAGTGTTAGCTCTCCATACAGATAGCCAGTTAACGGGCTAGCAGCTAGCAGTGGAGCGACTGTTAGGTAGCAGCGATGCTAACGAGGATTGTTCAAGATGCCGGGCCTTGTTTCAACCCTGGGGGGTCATTTCAATCAGATAAACCCCGACTGAAGACGCGTGGCAGTGTCCACACCGTTGGTAATAACAGTCTGGACTACTATAGACCAGACCCCACATATAGATACTGATTAAACATCTCGTGTTCAGCGGGCCGCAGCAGCATACCTGTCATTGAGCTGGTCCTCGGTCCCGGGCAGCGGGTGAACCACGAAGTGAATAGATGTCATGGGGTCAATCCAAAATCACACACAGACGTGTGAAAGATGTGGAAATTGTTATTCTTTCGATTACTGTGTATATTGTGGATTCATAGGAATCGTTTAATGGCGGAAAAAGCCTCGCGTTTTAGATCCCAGCCTCCTCACCCACATGCCGCCATCTTAACTCCAGCAGGCTTCTTCTCCTCTGTGTGTTGATTAGTGCACACATGCAACCACTCCGCTGGTTGGAGCCCGAGCACCAACAGGAAATGTGTTAAATTGGACGCGATTGGCCTCAAGAAAGAAAGGCAAAGACTACTGTAAATCACAAATACTACACTTTCACACTCCAAAGTCTTTGTTCTCAGCCAGTTCAGCTGATGTATCTGTGTTTTATTTGCGTTTTCAAGCGCCATGCAGTCATTTTCAGGTCCATTGTAAATGCATAAGAAAGGGTAAATGCGTTGCTACGGTACTTCATTGCAAGCTGAGACAATACAATACACAATAAACTATGACTGTGACAATAAGATATCACATACTACATAGATCAATCAAATACTACATGGATCAATCAAATACTACATAGATCAATCAAATACTACATAGATCAATCAAATACTACATAGATCAATCAAATACTACATGGATCAATCAAATACTACATAGATCAATCAAATACTACATGGATCAATCAAATACTACATGGATCAATCAAATACTACATGGATCAATCAAATACTACATAGATCAATCAAATACTACATGGATCAATCAAATACTACATGGATCAATCAAATACTACATGGATCAATCAAATACTACATAGATCAATTAGGATTCTCAAGACTAAAGAAATGTGCAATAACACATTGGTCACTTTTGTGTCATTTTAACAATGTAAATACTGTAAATCTACTATGTGCAATAACATGCTGATCACTATGTGCAATAATTATATAATTATCTGACGGACACTTTGTGCAATAATCTGGCAAAACTCATCTCATCAATATATATATCGTATTTTTTATATTTTATATTGTATTATCTTTTATATATTTTTCATGTTTATATTGCACTATCTCTTTTTTTATTGTATTATCTTTTCATTAGCACCTATGGGTTGTCACAATCTAATTTCGTTGTATTTACAGTGACAATAAAGGGCTTGAATCTTGAATCTTGAATCTTGAATTTTGAAAAACGAGAATAATTGGGCTTTTTGTGCAGTTACAAACCAGTGCAGTAAATAATTCCACATGCTATTACACCATCATGAAGGAACCATCAGGTTCACTATAGTAGGCTGAGTAATAATAAGAAGCCTAACACTATATTTGAATACAGACTCAAATTCTGTAGTTATGGAATAAACAATCAGATTATATTTTGGATCCATTTTAAAACAAAATAATAATAAAGTCAATGGCATGATTTGTATGGTGATCATTTTTGGTAAATCATTATTATTTTCTTAATTATTATTTGTTATTTTTTTATTTATTATTTGTTTTTATATATTTTTATTTTAAGGTATTTATCTATTAATTTTATTTAATTTAGATTCATATAATTTAATTTATCTATTTACCTATTTATTTATTTTTAAATCCTCATCTTTCATTGTTATTGTTATTATATTTTGCTTGTCAGGCACAGGTGGGGGGTTGCTCTATTGGTTCATTGTGTTTTTGTTTTGTTTTTCTTTCTTTGTCATCCTTAAATTCCCTTAGTGTTGTGTACTTTTTTTTCAATATCAATTGTGGTGTCCTTTTTACATTATGCACACATCAATAGAAATGTTGAAACTAAAAGGAGTATCCACCCTTCTGACCAACCAAGACTTAGGCCTAATATTATATCATCAAATCTTAAGGGAACAACGTGGTTATACTTGGCATATTGTCAGCATTACTCTGGGAATGGGAAAAAAAATCATGTGGGACTCTCGATTTAATGCTGCTATTCTTACACTACAATTATATTTAAAACTGAGCCACCTCACATCTGAGCTCTATATAAAGGGCAGATAACTGGAAGTCTCTTCCTACTGGGCTCCCCCCCATTCAAAACTTTGCTAATATCTCCACATCATATAAATTCCCAGAAATGATTTAAGTGGTGCAAGCATGCTCCCCTGCTTCAGAGATATGGCCTCCAGATATGGCAGACATTAGGGTGAGGAGGGGGCAGATGAAATCATCACAAATTCACGAGGTTCATTTATTGTCATTCTACAACACAGTGTTGCACAATGAAATGTGAGTTGTAGTCCCTTTATGCTACACAATAAAAAAACAAATTAAAAACATTTTTTTATGATGGAGTACTGAGGACAGCATGGATAAAATGATGACATGCAATTGCTCAAATCAACTGATAATCTAGAATGTATTTTTTACAATACATGAAACAAGTCTTTTTTAGCACATTCGACTTTTGCAATAATACCCTCACCTTGGTCAGTTTGTTCAGCAAATAAGAAAGCAGTATTTTTTTAATGTAAATTTAAAGCATATGTAGCTAATATTTGGTTTTTTTTTTTTAATCCAGTCTAATCCAATAAAAGCTTTTGTCTTTTTACACCAGCAGGTGGCAGGGTTTACCTTTCACAATGAGATCCGTATCAGTTCTAGAAAGCCGGCCATACTAAAGCAGAGAGTATTTGTATATCGTGTGCATATGGACATATAGAGGTATATACTGTATGTAGGTATAGCTCCAGACCTCTACAACTGTCCAGATGGCCATTTGTCAGATATTTTACTATTGAAATAAGCTATTAAAGTAAAGCCCCCAACAACTGGAACTGAAAGTGAGACCAAAGGAGATGTCAAGATAATATGAAATGCCACAGAAAGCATGACACAGAAAGAACATTTTGACTGCCTCAGGTCAGGTTCCTCATTTATCTGTCATCTGCAGTTCCTACTTAGCCAAAGGGAACCCATTCTAACCAAAGAAACTGATGTATGAGCTGGTCTTTTATCCAGTCTGGCCTGAAGTTCACATTGTCAGGACTTTAACAGAATGGATATAGTAAAGTATCAGGTGTACATCTAGAATAGAACGAGACAAAAATATTTTTATTTTACAATTTATTTTTATTTTTTCATTTACTTGTTTCTGCAACTACGGTCACTTTTGACTTTCCCAAATAAAAAAAAATCAACCAGAGTAATCAGTAATCAGAGTAATACATATAAGAAGGTACACATAATTACATATAGTGGTTAAGATTTTAATCTGTTACATGTTTACTTTTTATGGTTGTCATCACTTGTTCTTACTAAATGTTATCGCAACATTACAATAACATTTTTCTTTTTTAATTTCTATAATATTTTTAAGATATTTAAATAAATTTTCATCAAGCTTTTGTGCATCATTGTTAATATTGATATCATTTTTATTTATTTTTTTATATAGGAGATTTCACGATTTTCTCTACATCCTGAAAAATGTAGACAGTAACCACAGATGTCAGTCTTCATACACAAATATTTGACAAATATTAAGATGGAGAAAAAAAATCACATAAATGATTTGTAAACAAATAAATAATTTGAATATGGTGTAAAGTAATATGTATATGAAACTATTCCATTTAGAAATAATATATTATAATTGAATTTGCTCATATCTCAACATTGAGACCACAGTTATGGGACATGAAGAAAAGTGGTGTTTGGACCCATGAAATGCTTCATACATTTTATTAAATCACATTATTTAGTAATTATTTTTATGTCAAGATGGGTAATAACACTGTGTATATATTTATCAATCTGCAAATCTTAACAAAAATCCAAAATTTCATTGCTGGGACTTAAAAATGCCTGTAGTTGCAGAAACACCCACTTACACAATACTTCAGTGTTATTTGCATTGCTATTGTTGTGAGCAGCGTACTTAAGATATCTAATGACAGCAATGACAAAATAATGGGCAATACTGCCAATATTATTAGGAATGAAACTATATTTTCATTTGATCATTTGGCCTTACTTTCTGCTACAAATGTCATGTAACCAGCAGGATGTTTATGAATGTGTCTCTGTGTTTACTGAGTTCAACACAGAGGTTAATGAAACCAGTTCCACTGAACTGCAAAAAAAACCCTGCAACCTTTTATTCAAGAGTGAAGTCAAACAAAACCCCAGAAATCTCCAGAGCTATTTTTAGGTAGTTGGGCACTGGGTTATCAAATGACCTCTGGTGTTGTTAAATATGGGTACAAAGAGTCAGAGCCAGGAAACCGCACTATCACCAGGACAAGGTTAGGGGGTTTACAGCTTTAGAACATGAGAAAATGGATCAATATGGATAAAAGACACAATAGATTCTACTTAATAAGGTGATTGGTGAAGTGTTAGAGCTGTTATGAACTTTAATTCAGTGTGTTTCATCCCTGATAAAGACCAAGAGAGACCCAAAGCTAAACCATCACCGCTGATAACTTATTGAACCACATTCATTCATAGATCAGTGGACCAGCAGCAGCTCCTGTCAGTCAGTCAGGCCACAACCAGAAGTATAAGTTATCCCCAGTGAGGTAACACGATCGCTGGCTGGAGAGTAAGACTTTTAAATAACTCCTCCTGGTGCTGGCTGTCACATATTTTAACGGGTCTTTACAGGCAGGACTGACCATGAGGGGGTAACTGAGGCTGTTTACACCAGGTCAGTCCAAGCCTCAGGCACAAACCCTCTGCTCCAAAAAGCCAGTCACAGATGCTGCACAGTTTAAAGGGCATTATGCTGGCCTGTAATGAGCTGTTCCTGGCTGCTGTCTCCTAAGAGGCCTTTGCTTTTTGGAGAAAGCAGCCAAAAGCCCAGCTCTGTAACAGCAAAAGAGAACAGTGAGTCCTTGTTGGCCTTGTCTCACTTGCCATTCAACACTGCTTGAAAATTGGCTGATATTGTATAGGAAGCCATAACGTCTGCTGCCTCTAAATTCTAACAAAATCCATTTGTCTATTGCACAATACCACAAGGATGCTGTAAAGTTCTGCTCAAAAGAGCATGGCTATTGTAACTAGTTAACACCGGCCAAGAATCTAGGTCTCCATTGCATCACGCTTAAAAAACGAGGGCAACCTGACATGGCCAAAGACCAGTAACAGACACAGGACCCATGAAAAATGTGCTCTTTTGTGCCATGACCGCTCACTGTGCAATGTTAGTAGCTTGATTATCCAATTGATATAAATAAAAGACTGAACCATGCTAAGCTACAACCATTATCGCAGAGGTCATTTCATCATTTTGTCTTGCACAACACATTATCTATAAAGCACAGCTATGCAATATGAAGTATTTTGTTTAAGTTTAAATCTACACAAATGTTTATATTTATAATGAAAAAGAACTTTGTGTTATGTGAAAGGCGTTGCTAGCATAGATGTGGACGTATAGTCACCGTGACGTTACCCATTGGTCTGTGAACTGTTATTTGAAGCCTCGAGTTTGGCATTTTGGTCGCCATCTCGGTTTTTGGAACCAGAAGTGACACGAGAGGGTGGAGCTAAGTACAACCGAATGCTGAATAAGACATTTTTAGGTGACCAAAAAGGTTATAATTAACTTTCATGAACTGAAAACACACTGTGACAGGGTTAAAGTTCTAAGACGAAAACACGGACAACTCCGTGGTAGCGACCTATAAATCACTAGGTAGCCTCGCCCTAAAGCATCCCCTGCTTTATGGTCTATTTGACTCTAAATGGGACCATAATTTACTAAATGAACATCATGCTGTATTGAAGAAGGCTTGAAACTAGCGATTGAGACCATAAACTCATGTTTACAATGTTTACTGAGGTAATAAATCAAGTGAGAAGTAGGATCATTTTCTCATAGACTTCTATACAACCAGAGGACTCGCCCCCTGCTGACTATTAGAAATAATGCAAGTTTAAGACACTTCCGCATTGGCTTCACTTTTCAGACCCGGCCGCCTGTTTGCTAGTAGTCAAGTAGTATCCAACTGTGAACTTTTAGCTGTCCTATTATAAAACACTCTGAATCTTCAATACAGAAAAATTAAAAGTGAAATAATTTCCCCAAAATATTTATTTTGTATTATTTGGTTTATTGTTAATTATGTTGTTCGAGTGGGGAAAATAAGCACACTTTTCATTTTAAAAGATAATATGTCCTCACAATTCTCTATACTACCCACTATGAATATTAATTATGTTAAGAGGCACTTCCTCAAGAAAGCAGAACACCAGTGCGAACAATAGTTTCAGTTTAAACTTCGGTTGCTGGAAGCTGGAATCAGGATGTCAAATTACACATTTAAAGAGATATGTACTGTTAGATTAATAAATTAAATTGTGTCACATGCACTCTCTTCTCTTCCAGCAACACATTCCTGGATATGCTTTTGAGGAACATCCCACACTGCCAGACTCTGTGTGTCTGTGTGTGTATTTCTCTATTGTGTGTCTGCAGCCAGCCTTTTGTTCTGGTTCTCTGTGCTGTGCAGGAAGGTCTAGACAGCTGACACTTACCTAATCCACAGGGCTGCCTCCCTGAGGCCATGTTGGCTGACCTCTTTCACCCACGAGGGTCAAGACGCTTAATAAAGGAATCAACTTAAAACAGAAAAAAAACAGTTAAAATGTCAGTTCAACTTCAACTTCAAGAATCTTTTCACTCCATTTTACCAAATGAGAAATGGATTTTCAGAGGAAATAAAAAAAAAATATATAGAAAATACGACCTTCTCTGATTTTGGTGAAATTGACAAATAAATAAAATTTATTACAAAGCTATTGTTGACATTTATTCTCAGAGGAGTTTCATCTCTCTGAATGAATGGCCTCATATATGACCTGATATTAAAGCAGATGTGATCCATCATCCAACAGCAGCTCCTGGACATGATATGTCATATCATTTACAACCAAAATGGGTGGCAGTAGCTCAGTCAGTAGGGACTTAGCTTGGGAACTGGAGGGACGCCAAGTACGGACTGTGGACTGGTAACTGGAGAGGTGCCGGTTCACCTCCTGGGCACTGCTGTGGTGCACTTGAGCAAGGCACTGGACCCCTAAACTGCTCCCTGGGCGCTATATAGTAGCTGCCCACTGCTCCTAATACTAGGATGGGTTAAATGCAGAGAGTAAATTTCACTATGTGCTGTGCTGTGAACAATGTGTGACAATAAAAGTTGATTTATATTTTACATTTACAAAACCTCAAAAACAACTTTATAATATTTCTGGAGACATAGTGATAATACGTTTCTTTTATTTAGTCAATTAAACATCCACTTTTTAAAATGTATTTTTTAAAGGGACTGTTTGTAACTTCTTACACGTATAAATCTACCGGGTCGGTTTCCCATGCGCGCTCGCGTGTGGCTACGCTGTTCAGACAAGACTCCAACACAAACTACATGGAAGCACCAAACCGCAAAGTTCTATCTAGTGAAGCCCGTCTGTTAAACAGTGTTGGCCGCGGTCGTAGGACGCGGGGGAGACCGTAGCTTTGGTCTCCAGGGCCGGAGTCTCTGCTGTACTCTGCTCCTCCGCCTGCCTGCCTTCACTCACACACCGTGCTCATTCTCACTCCATCTCACGTTCGTGCGCGCACACTACACACTGCAGAAGAGTTAGTTTAGCTGTGAGAATATCTAGTAAATGCACAGTGGACGTTTATGCAGAAATTACTGCTCAAGCTCCTCCAGACCAACAGAGGTTTCCCGTGTCTTGTGAAGTGACGGGGCTCCGCAGAGAGAAACGTTATCGTCTCCGACCGGGTGCCAGTGTCTCCCTCCCACTGTGGTCGGAGACAATAACATTTCTCTTCAAAGCCAACACCAGGATCAGCCTTGATTCCTGGAGAGACCTTCGTCTGGTCAGCTAACATTACTGCCAAGCAGCTGAAATATAGCCCGTCGCTGACTTTTGTTAACTTAACGGCCACAGGTGTCGCTGTTAACAAGCATTTCTGATTCTTACAAACAGTCCCTTTAAGTAGGGGTATAGAATAACACATCAAAATCAACAATACAACAAAACAGGGTTAGTGATTATAAAAAAAGGGAAAAAAGAAAGAAGAACATTTTACATACATTCCCTTTAAGTATTCACCTTTATTATAATACTAAAACATATTAGATTAAATCTGTAACCTATATTAAGAACCTGTATCTTGCTAACTGATGATCACATCTGTTTTTATATTTCATCTCCAAATTGTGATTAGTCATAGAAGGTCTGTGTCTGATGATGTCTGATGAAGAGGGTGAAGTCAAGTGACTCATCCAAGGCGATAGCATGAGTGTGTGTGCATGTGTGTGTGTGTGTGTATTGGGGGGTGGTGAAGGGAAGTGTAGTCAGGAATGTTTTTCACACGCCCATGCTGTTGTGTACCACGCTGCCACCACGGAGCCGTCAGCCCCTGATCACGCACCGAGGCTCCCTCCTATTGGTCGGCTCTCAACACACCTTTGCGTCCTATTGGTGGAGGTATTTTAAGCCACGCCCACCGTTTCCCCACCGCGCTTGAACCGATGAACGGTGAACGAGCCTGAGGAGGAAACTAGGAAACATCCACTTTATCACTTTTGGTTTCAAGTGTTCACACCAGACGAAGGGACCAGCACTCAGCAGTTACAGACCCACACAGGATGTAAGTAAAACACATTTTTCACATTGTCTTATATTCAATTTTATATAACAATAAGTGCTTTATTTAAATAGATTTTAAAAAAGAACAATATTATATTATATATTATATAGATAGACCTGTTTGTTTTATATTGTCAAGCCTTATTATGAGTCTTATTATTATTATCTAGGTCATAGGTCATTCATTTAGCCTCAGCTCTGATGGTGATTGAGGTGATGTCTGTGATCAGTGTGTGTGGTAATCAGGTCAGGGAGGTGTTGTTAAGTGATGGTTTGTGTAAGCAAAGCAAGCACAGTTGGTGCTTTTGTCCCCACCCCCGCCCCCCAGGCAGGGAAGTAGGTGAAAGGGCCCCAGTGCTGAAGAGCAGCAGCTGATCATGCTCACTTCACATGATCCTTTACATATGTCCTGTATATGTTGATGTTGGTCAAAATCCATTTAAAACATTGATTGAACATGCTAGGACATGGAGTGTACACAATCTATGGTTATGGCATTATGTCATTTTATGCTCCCAGTCATATATTGAACATTTATGATCACAATGAAATGAAACAAACAGTCCAGAGTGTGTTGTCTTGTACTCATTTTTGCTCTTTTATCAGAGTTGCAAAATGGAAGTTGACTCAGAGATCCAGGGTGACTTCCAGCCGGCTCCTTTGGGTGCAGGTGACATGGAGGCTGTTGAGGCTCTGATGTCCATGACTAAGCACTGGAAGACCAGGAGCTTCAGGCTCAGACACTTCAGACCCTTGACACCATCCTCAGACTGCTCAGAGGACGACTCTGTCCACTTTGGGTCTACTGTGCTACGGGACTCTCCTTTGGTAAGTGATCCATGTGGGCAGAGAGTTGGCACATTAAAGTTTTTTTTAAGAAAAACCTGCAGTGAACACCGCTTTTTGCAAAAAAATCTGGCCTATAGAATATGGCACTAGGCACGATGTCTATTGCATTTAGTTGAATTTGGACCCGAATTTGGCGGCATCTAGTGGTGAGGTTGCAGATTGCAACCAACTAAAGCTGGGCATACACTGTACCATTTTACCCGGTTCTGGCCCAAATTTTCAGCAGCATAACTCATTTTAGAGTTGGACCGGATTTCAGCTTCGTCTGGCGTCGTTTGCCGTGCAGTGTACAGGGAGGACCGTGGACCGATTAACTCCTCCCGAACCAGCCGTCGGACAGTCAGATGAATTTGTAAAATTTTGGTCGGCCGTCCGCAGGCTCTCGCACAGTTGAAGTAGAGCCACGAGCCGATTCCCCAACGTCAGTGCCTTTTTCTACTTTTTTTTTTTACAGCAATCAGAGCGTAGCTATCAAGATAACAATGTAGGCTACAATAGATATAGTAAAACGTAGCTAGCTTACCTCCAACTCTCTCTGCAAAATGGACAAGCCATACTGTCCACGTCTTCCTCGCCACCTGCAAAATTGTACGCCAGCGCCTCTTGCTTTTTAGATGTTTCAGCAGACAGGATTGCACAGATGATCAAGGCAGCACGTTTCTGCCTTGTTTGCATTGTGACCCGTACAGACCTCTGCTAGCAAACAAACTTTACCTGCCTCAGAGCTTTCAAACAAATCTTTATTGACAACTGTCAACAACCAGAATAGCCCTCAGGGGCTGACGGGACCATACAGTGTGAGCACATTAATCGCGAGCTTTGGCTTTGCATCGCAAACGATCTACTCGTACAGTAGGAGTAGGAGTTACACAACAACATGTCTAAAATCGTACAGCGCACTCCCAGCTTTAAACTTCTCCCGTGTGCCAAGCGTGTAGGAGAACTAAGGTGGCCGACGCAAAAACATGAATGACCCTATCTAAAGCCAAGTCAAGTCGAGTCAGTTTTATTTGTATGGCCCAATATCACAAAGCACAAATTTGCCTCAGGGGGCTTTACAATCTGCCATTGTTTGGTTTGGGATACAGTAGAAACAGCTAAAAACTAACTTTTAGCACTAATCTAAATCAAGATGCCTAGTTTGTCAATAAAAAAACTGAATGACCCTCCTTTTCCTTTCAGTGTATGACACCGCCATACAGTCCACCCAACTTTGAGGCCACCCACTCACCCTCAGCAGCAACCTTACATCAACCTGCAGCGGCTGGAAGTCCAAGCTGGCAGCCAATAGAAGAGACTCATCTGCACACTGCTGCTCCTCTGCAACGGTTCCAGTGCACCAGTGTGATCCGTCACACTTCAGACGGCCAGCGCAGCTCCTGTAATGCTCATCCCGTCTCCAGGGAAGACAGACTTATTACTCAAGTTCATGCAAAAGACTTTAAAACCGAGTTGAGCTCAGATAATGGGCCTAACAGAGGAGAGTCTGAGGGGAGTGCTGTAACACAGTCGGACGTTAATGCAGCCACGCCACCGAAATCCTTTACTGTGACTTTGCCAAATGTAGTTGAGGTCAGTCAGACCCAGATTAGACTTTCAAACACACCTCAGGCTGTGTCCTCTGGGATCTCTGTGCCCATATACTGCCAGTTTCTTCCTGTCTCTCCCTCCATCGTCACAGCTTCTGACAGTCAGAAGCAACACCTAATACCTATCCCATCAGCAACCACCACTGCACTACAACCACAAGCTGTGTCTCCCGCCCATGTCTTCCTCCTCGGGGGTCAGGTGGCGAAAGGTCCCGTAATGCTCCTCGTCCCCCAGCCGGCTGTCCCTACGCTCTACGTCCAGCCAGCACTGGTGACCCCTGGTGGCACCAGGCTGCCAGCCATCGCCCCCGCGCCGGGTCGGGCCTTGCTGGAGCAAAGACAAAACCCACCGCAGCCAGAAGTGTCCCGTGTACGCAGCCACGTTTGTCGTCACGAGGACTGCAGCAAGACATACTTCAAGAGCTCCCACCTCAAGGCCCACATGAGGACACACACAGGTAAGGGTTTTAATACACCTAAAAAAAAGTATATGCATTTTAATTAAATAGATGCGCAAAGACATTTTACAAAGCAGCCAAAGGTCAGCATCATGTGCAAAAAAAGATGACACAAAATTGATAAAAACAAACAAGGTTCCTCTGAGGGTGACCAGCTCCAACAAACCAAATGTGGGACAAAGAGTATGTTTTGTGTGGGACAATGTGGGACACGTTATCAAGGCTGAGAGGTAGTCTACAATTTTGATATAATGTCTATCTAACTTAAAAAAAACATTTCTATTCTGCCCCTTACCTCGTAACATCTCTATGTTTTACCCGAATGCATCCATAGAACATCTCTTTTTGAGCAACATGTTTCTTGTGAGACTCATGTATTGTGCTGCCTGGCCAGATTTAAAAAAAGCATCTGTCCTGCAGTGGTTCTGACTTTTTAAAACTAGAGCCAATGAAAATGTGGGACATCGTCTCAGTATATGGGACGTGGGACAAGGGATAAAAATGCTGTGCAGTCTCTCGTAAGTGGGACACCTGGTCACCCTCTATCCCACAGGTTCCCAACCCAGGGGTCCAGACCCCCACTAGGGGTCGCCAAAGCTTCATGGGGGGGTCGAAAGCCCCTCTTGATTTTAAGGGGTGTAAGACAACTTTTTTTTTAAATATATATAGTTGATCTTTATCTCAGCATTTCATTAATTTCTGTGAAGAAAACTAAATGAAATAGTTATTTTCAAAGTTGGGATAAGATATAAACAGGATAAGGGCAATAACGGTGAAGACCTGAACACAAGTTATATCCACAGAACCTTCCCTCTCTGCTAAACAGCCTCGTCCTGCATTAGAAAACAATCAAAGAGCTGATAGAACAATGGCCAAGTGTCAGGGAGAAGAAAACAGGGAATTTATCAAAAAAGAAGCCTATTAAGTAGGCATGATTGTTACCAGTTAAAAAAATATATACAATACAGATAATTGTATCAAAAGTTCCTAAAAATTAACAGGAAAACTCATCTCTGATGCAATATTCACAGGAAATACTCATTTTACACAAACTTTCTGCAGTTATTGCGTTCATTATATGAGTTAATTGTACAGTTTATCAGTTGTTCTGTAATTGTGCATTGAATACAATATGAAATATCCTTAAAAATATGTCACTCAGTCGGGGGTAATCAATTTACTCAATGATAGAAGAGTGTCTCCCTTAAGGAAAAAGGTTGGGAACCACTGCTCTATCCCCCTTTGTAGGACTGAATTTAAAAAACAAAAGCCTCAGTTTCCACTGTCTCTGTCCCAACAGGTGAGAAGCCCTTCAAATGCAAGTGGGAGGGCTGCGAGAGGCGATTCGCTCGCTCCGACGAGCTGTCTCGCCACCGACGCACCCACACGGGAGAGAAAAGGTTTGCCTGTCCCACGTGCCACAGCTGCTTCATGCGCAGCGACCACCTCGCCAAGCACGCCCGGCGACATCTGGCGGAGAGGAAGACGCCCTGCTGGACGTTAAAGGTCACCCGGTCTGCTGACCTTCCACTAGTCTGTCTTCAGTAAACTCTCTGAGACATCCCGATGAGACAAAGTAAAATCTGTGAAATTATAATGAGTCTCAAACAGCACAGAGCGGCGTGTGGCTGCAACACCGGTCAGCTCATAACAGTCCAACAGTTGAAGATTGCTGCTTGGCTGTTCTTCAATGATTATAGTTGAATCAGATCGTGGCGATGAGACTGTTTACAGTTTACTGCATCCCTCAAACTGAGCATTTACGCTGAAAATATCTACTGTAGATATTATTCTGTAAGTCCGTTTCATAACACGTTTACAAATGAAGGCTTCACATGTTTACTTCTCAGTGATATTTGACCAAAGAATGTTGAATATTTTTTTTTTTTGTGCCATATAGGAATCTATTTGTTATAAAACAATTTTGCACAAAGCTTATTTCTTGCAGGGACAATATAATTCTTTATTAAACTTGAACACGTGTTTTCACATTTTTTTTTTGGTTGCCAGATCTGTATTATTGTAGTGTGTGTCCTGCCTATTTTACATGTAATGGTGAAGAATAATTCATGGTGTTCAATAGCTCCTACGTGGTTCGAGAGATTTACCTCCTCAAACTAAATTCGTATGCCTTTGATCACATTATCCAAGATGATAAATGGATGAAGGGGACTGCACTGGTCTATTTTGAGATTTTGGGCTATTTTGCTTCCATAACATGTCTTCTTTCAGACTAGTGGAAAGAAAACATCCAAAATAAACATTTAAGTCGATTTGCATCTGTAAATTCACCAAAAGTTAGCATAAGATAATGCCTCATTTGCATTTTTAAAAACTTGTAATACAACAAATATTTGTATTATTTGTGTAACAAATTGCAGAAGTTTCTTGGTGATATAAATTATTTGAGTTAAAGATGTTTGCCCTATTTTCCTGCAGTGTGCAGTTTTCTCAAAATGAGAATTTATTCTCAGACTCTGAGCCAGAAATCTCCTCCTCAGTTGCACTTACATCCACCAAACTTTATAGTTTCATTGCTCTCTATATTCTGAAGGTTTTTATAGAGAGGTTTGTTCATTTATAATAAATAGCCTGATTTATAGAACATTTTATTCCTAAAAACATGGTGAAACTTTATTTTTTTAATGCTTTTGACAGTATTTTCTGATTTATGGAGTGATAAAAAGAGATATCTGAATTTTGAACCTGGCTTTGTCCAATGTTAATATTTTTGTTCTGGAATATATGCAACTTAGCTCATATTAAATAAGATAATGCCTCATTATGGTCTGTTAATGATAATTAACAAACGAATTAACGTTAATGATAATAAAACGCAGACAAGTTTTCACAGTCCAGTCAATGCGGTGTTTATTACTGTTCATGATGACGAGCACAGAAACAGCAGTTATTTTCATCATGCCTTTAACACAGATTGGGGGGACAACTTCACAGATACTGTACACACTTGTAAGTATACTTGCACAGTTGGGAAATAATATTTCAACACAGTCCTAACATTTTGAAAACATATTTTCAAATTCAATAGAAATAGCAACAAAAAAAAAAGGGGGTTCTAGCAAACAATAACCAATTCCATGTCAGCTGATTCATTATCCATCTACACTTCCCTTGTTCCATCTGCAGCACATGCTGTCTAATAAACCTGCTTTGCTATGTCGTGGCATAGCAGTTACCTGCCGGCCCTTCACTAGTGTGGGAGCGAGCTGCTCGGCGCTTCAGAAAAACTCCAGTTTACTGGTGAACATCGAGCCGTTAGCTTCTCGACCACACCAGAGCAGACTGCACTAATCATTGTTTCCAGCAGTGGATTTTAATGGGGACACTGCACATTGATCACGCCGGCTTTATTTACGTCATCAAATAGATGAGTAAATACACCTTCGTATGCAAACCTCCGTTTCATAAACACTGAGAGGGACAACATTATAAATGTAATAATGAAATCAAGCACTCGTCACACAGAATAAACTATACAACCAATTAAAATCATAAATACACATCTTTAGGCAAAGCATCCTACACTATAATCATAACTGTGTTTCCATTTAAATACGCTGCTTCACTCCGGGACACATATCTTACTTTACAAGACTGGCAACAGCAATGAAGACATGGATAATACATTTGTCAAATATAATCATTTAAAATCTTTATATGTCTACTGTATGATTGTAAACTGTAGTGCCATGGGATGCCCAAAGCAAAGGGGAGAATGCATCTCTTAGGAGTCATCCATTTTGTTGCATACTAATTAACATCTACTTAGGTTTTCTGGGTCTAATCACTTACTTACACGGTGGAATGTGGACCAGAGGAAGCTAGCAGCAGAAACCAGTAAAAGGAAAAGTTAAACGGCTTCCTCGTCTGCTGATTGCTAAGCTGGGACAGACAGAGCAGCCTCTGTTTGGCAGGAATTGAGGAAATAAGGGACCAAAGAGAAGTTCTTCAGTGTAGCCTCGTGAGTGACACCAGTGTCCTGCATCTCAAACCTGGTGGAGGAAAATGAACACGAGTCAAGGACAAAATTTGCACATTTTTTGCACAGAAAACATTTTGCACGGTTTCTTTTAACCCCCTGAGACCCACAATAGACCACTTTTTGTCTTTTTTAGGGGAGTACAGGGGGTCTTTAGGGGGAGATAGCAGATCAACAGTAGATGTCACATAGAAGTGGAGTTCATCATCTGAAAGCTGGGAACCTGAAGATAATTTGAAATGCAGCTCAGCGCTGTGTGTCAAGTTGTTCTAGTCATAAATCAGAAATAAACATGAATCAATTAATTAATCAATTATTTAAAATAAGAGTGTATAAGGGTTTAGAACATGATGATGGAAGTATATGATGGTCATCCCCATGCTCTATCACGTCTCATAAGTTGTTTTTACATATCGAGAATTGATAAAAATGATCAATAATCCCTCCAAAATGGCAAATTAAGACACCCAGACCTCAAGGAACACCATAGACAAAGCGATGCTGTGAATTGGCATCAAAAACTTTTGACATTTGGAGATTTCTGCAAGAAATGCATTTTTCGGTGATTGGATGGCGAGCACTTCTGTTGTGTAAACTGCTCAGAAACCCCCTTATTGTCCATCTAGCTAGGAAAGCCATCCATCCTCTGAATGCTCTAGGTCTGTAGTTTGTGGTTGTAAAGTTTCATGAGGCTGTGATTATCCTAGAGGTCACCAAAGGTCATTTCATACAGTGAGGTCAAGCTTCAAAAAATGGTGTCACTACATTGAAATGGCTACTATGGGGACTAACATCATCACACATTAATACAGTTGGGATCATTGGATCCACAAGAGGCTCAGCTATACAGTGATACCCAATTTATGTAATTCTAAGACTGTTTAGGGACCCCAGTATGCAGAAATATTCAAATGCACCATTTTAGAATAGGCAACAAATAACACATTTATACTGCATGTGATTATCATAAAGTGGGCATGTCTGTAAAGGGGAGACTCGTGGGTACCCATAGAAGCTATTTTCAGTCACATATCTTGAGGTCAGAGGTCAAGGGACAAGCTAGCATGACATGTTTGGTACCAATGGACTCCTTACGTTTTCTAGTTTCATATGATATTTTTACCTTCACTCTAACTGAACCTGCTACAGCCTCTGAAAGACATTAATTTGCAGGTGTCGGAGAGTTAATCTGTGGATTTTGCAACACACCAACAAATTAGAAAATTCCTTACCAGTCTCTAGAGGAGATGACGTAGTATACAGGAGGCGGTGGTGAGTTGGTGGCGGTGCAGAGTGGCTGACCCATACTGTAGGCCCCTGCTTGGGTGAACATGAGCCAGTCTCCGATGTTGAGCTCAGGCAACAGACAGTGCTCCACTACTTGGTCCAGGTCATCCCCAGATGGACCCCACAGGCTGCTGCTGAACACCGGAGCATCCAGGGACGTGTTCTGCTAACACACATAGCAGGGATTCATTACATTTATTTATTACAGTCACTCAGTGACAGACTTTTGCGTTTGTAGGGCTGGCCCTCTGTGGTCCAGGCAAAAAATGTGTATATATTGAGAAACACAGAAGAAAACAGGTTTTGCCATGGTTACATCTTGAACCACAGAGAATCTTTGAGACTCACCTTATGAACAGATGGAGCAGGAATCAGTGTTTCACAGAGTTTGCTAGCAAATGATCCGTACACTCCCTCGTTCATGTAGTACTGGAACTCTGGCTCATCGTTGGGAGATGGATCATCTGTTCAGAGGGATGGAGTTTAATGGATTATTTTTTTTTAAAACTCACTCTTTATATTTTGTTTCATATTACAATTTGTGCATCACACATACACGCAGACCTCTTTTTTGACTGGTTGACTTTACATGATTCACCTGTCAAATACCAGTTGCATTATATTTTCACAGTTGTAATGTTCCTGGACATCCTCATGGTCCTACAGTATGCTGTCACTGTAAGAATGTTGAGGCTATCAAAATGCGCTATGTAAAGTCACCCTTAGAGTTTGGTAAAAAGTTCAGACATGCAGTCATATTAAAATAAGCTTTAATATCTTTATTAATATATACTGTATATCCTAAATGAATATCATGCCACGGAGTGTTAGGGATGTGACGGTGAGGGAATTTTCCCACCGGACATTTTACAAGAAAAAGAAGTCACTCAATATATGTAGAGCGTTTACTTTAATCTTTAACATTGGATGGCTGTGTGTCTGGCCTCTCCGGTCGAGCCTTCGCCACCAGGCTGGAGGTTTCCATCTGGAGCTGCTGCGCCGTGCACACAGGCTGTTACTGCTCCGTCCTCCGCACGGTGATAGCGTCATTAACATTATGTGTGCCCGACCACCATGTAACACCAGTAACACCAACTACCGCGGCAAGCATACTGACCGTGTGCTTGGTCCTGGCGATCACGTGCAACCACCTCCTTGGAGATGACGTTCACAGCCAGTGTGAAAGCAGATGACACAAAGAAGCTGCCAGGCTCAGCAATGATGGAAACTCCAGTAGAAGGAGGGAAGTATAGGTCCACCATAGACATGACTGCATTATTGATCTGCAAAAGAGAGGACAGTGGTACAAATTAGGAACCAAAATGGGCAGACCTTTAAAAAAACAAACATACAAAATGTTACTTAATCGCACCTCTCACTACTGGAAATAGCACTGACTACAGTGTCCTATGACCGACATATGATGTCAAATTGATATCACAGGGACAAAGGGTAAAACCAAATCAATATTATGACATATTTCTCAACCAGCATTGCTTATACAGGTTATACTGCCCAGTGTGTCCTTAAATAGTATCATGGAAAAAGCAGATAAGATACTGACCAGTTCCAGCTGGGTCTCAGAGCCACTGAAGCCCCCTCCAATGTCCAGGATTTTCATGTTGAAGCCAATTTCCTCCTGAAGCAAACAAAGGCTTGTAAATGTATAATCAAAACACAAGTGATTACCAAAGTGTGTTTCTCAAGCTGTCCAAAACATAACGGTGTGTGATAGAAAGCAATGGAAATGCTAGTCATAGAGCTAGGGCTGTAACGAGTGTCTTTTTTTTTTTTTTTTACATTCAAAGCTTCTATTGAGGTTTTGGAATGAAACTTTGAATGTCTGTCGTCATATTTTATGACATCACCACCACAAAAAATAAAAATAAAAATAAAAATCCTCCAACAAAATTCTCAATTTAAATAAGTGATTCATCGGATTAAATGAGTTAGTCTTTTTTTATTAAATCAATTGTCTTTAATGAATATAACTCGTCAGTGTGTGCTGCCCTTTGTGTGCGGTACGCGGAAGAGAGCAAACAGTTTTTGATCGCAGTGAAAATGTTGTTTTTGAAAAGATGTTTGGATCACACGAGTCAGAAAAAATTATACGCAGCCACCACTGGAATCTATTTCTACAAATATTATAATACTATTCAACACTGAGCCTATTTATAACCGGTACGGCACTCGATGAAACATGAGAGCAGAGGATATTAATGTAGCCTAATATCATCTGCAACTATGCAGAAATACCAGGTTTGAACAGAACGAATGAACATGCAAGAAAAAAAAGCTACACAGCTTTCGAATGTTGATTTTGAATTTGAATGTCAACGAATGTCAATGAAGTTTTTGAACTAATCGAAACAGCCCTACACAGACCTGAACAGTGCAACTAGCAACATAACAATATTAAACATTACTTACTCCCATATCAAAGACACAACGGGCATCAGATATGGCATGAACGTACACCTGCGCATCCTCACAGGAGCTGGAAATGTGAGACCTGTGGGGAAGATATAAGAAATAAAAGGGGCAGTCAAACTTTGACACCTTCACAAGAAATTAAAGTTTATCCTGTGGCAGTTTGGACTAAAGCATTTGTTTAAGAGAGAGCTGAGGTAACGAGAGCTGCCGTGGTCCTTCTACATATCTCTATGTTTCTTCAAAGTGAATCATAACCAGACACAGTGCATTTTTTCAGGCCTCACCTGACTCCAACCACCTGCACACCCAACTCCTTAGCCCTCTCCAGCAGATGCCTGCAGTCCTTGAGGGAACAGCCAAATGTCATGCTCATCTCATCGTCCTGGCTAGATGCTTCTGTTGAAACCTGTAGCAGCAGCCTGAATTAAATAAAGGATCTGGGTTACTGGTTTGCTGAGAAATAAAAGAAACCAAATCTGCAGCACAGACCAAATGATTTTATAAAGCTTGATTTGACATAAAGCTTTTGGTTATTGGCAATCCCAATATGCCAGAAGATGGGAAACAACATACTGTATTTCAAGTGATATGATGAATAGTATTTAATGTCACACATGATCACTAATACTTATCAAGCACTTACTTGGCATTGGGGTGGCAGCGAGAAATCTTGCGTAGCTCTGCTTCATTATCACACACCAGGAGGTCAATGCCATTCTTAGCAGCGTATTTAATCTGGGAGACTTGTTTGCAGACACCGCTGCAGATTATATCTTCAGAGGAAATACCATGGCTCTGGACCAGCTCAAGCTCAGACTGAAATACAAAAGAGACAAAGACAGAACAGTATTCCATTAATTTACTGTATGTGTGCTAGTCAGCCGACATCATACCATTTCCATCCTGCATGGTTTAATATAGACAAAATATACAATAAACAATATATAAAAAGGTAGGCACTGAGGTACACTGACCACTTGGTGGTGCCTCTATTCTACAGATTAAAGATTAAAGGTTAGTGCTCACCTACAATCTGTGATGTTAAAAAGCTCAGACCAAGCCAGAAACATTGGTGTAGTCATGGACTCAGACCTGAGCTTTAACAGCCATATTAAGACAATTACAAAGACAGCCTTCTATCTCCTGAAGAATATAAGAAGAATTAGAGGACTGATGTCTCAGCAGGATTTGGAAAAACTAGTCCATGCATTTATCTTCAGCCGACTTGACTACTGTAACGGCGTCTTTACCGGTCTTCCTAAAAAATCGATCAGACAGCTGCAGCTGATTCAGAACGCTGCTGCTAGAGTCCTCACTAAGACCAAGAAAGTGGATCACATCAGTCCAGCTCTGAAGTCTCTACACTGGCTGCCTGTCTCTCAGAGAATTGATTTCAAAATACTGCTGCTGGTTTACAAAGCACTAAATGGTTTAGGGCCAAAATACATTTCTGATCTTCTGCTGTGTTATGAACCATCCAGACCTCTCAGGTCATCTGGATCAGGTCTGCTTAGTGTCCCTGGATCAGGTCTGCTTAGTGTCCCCAGAGTCAGAACTAAACATGCAGAAGCAGCATTCAGTTTTTATGCACCAAATATCTGGAACAAGCTCCCAGAAACCTGCAGGACCGCTCCAACTCTCACTTCTTTTAAAACAAAGCTTAAAACTTTCCTGTTTGCGGGTGCCTTTTATTCTGACACTGCACTATAACTTTTACTCTTTTGAGTTTTATGCAATTTTAGCTTCTATCCTAGCTTTTATTTTTAGCTTGTTTTTATTTTCTAATCTTTAATGTTTTAATGTTTTTATAACTGTTTTAATTATTTCTTAATGTTCTTTTGCATTTTGTCACAATGTTCTTGAATGTTTCTGTAAAGCACTTTGAATTGCCCTGTTGTTGAAATGTGCTATACAAATAAAGCTGCCTTGCCTTGCCTTGCCTTACAGAATGTGGACCAAGAGTTGTGCAATATACAAATGTACTTGCTCTGGTAGTGAAAGTCTTGCTACGTTACTGGACCGAATTTGTAACCATGTAAAATAAGGGTAGCAAACTCTAAATGTTCTGCTCAGTATGCAAAACTGAGCCTAAACTGTGCATACACTGCAACTGTGATTATTTTCTGTGTAGAAACCTGAACTGACAAAAGTGATATAACAAGTTTGTGAGAAAGTACCTTGTTGGTACAAATGAATCCAGTGCCAAGAGCAGCAAGAACTTCGATAACAGCTGGACTGCTGTTGCATCTGACAGCATAGTAGGGTCGAATTTGGGCCATGTGGGTTCGCCAGCGAACATGCTGCCTCATTATAACTCCCAGGTCTGCTACAAAGAATGCATTCTTCTCAGACTGAGGAAGAAGGAACAAAAACATGTTGATGAATCAAAAAAGATAGATACGGCAAGCGTTTGCAAAAGTGTGTCTGTATGTGACTTCACCACATGTAATAAACAAGGCAATATAGTAAAATACAATAACAGGTGTTTGAAACAATTCTAAGACAGTAAAAAATTCAGGTTTATAAGTATGTGCTAAATGTACATGTAATTGCAGTGAGACCTCTTACCAGAGTTTGTTCATAGATGTGATTGTCAATCACGTCACAGAGGGCTGTGCCTCCCTCCAGTAGACCAACAGAATACTGCGGCTCATCAGTGATTCCCTTCATCCTCTCAACCGTTTTCTTCTAATCCGACAGGCATAAAGAACGTGGCTAGTCCAAAGTAGTCTTGCTCGCACCCTCTCGAGCCCCTGGGGTCCTAGACTTATGCAACAAACTGTACAAGAAAAGGAGAAAAGGCAGCATAAGACACAAAGTTTAAGAAGCAAAACAATTCAGTCATATTTGGATAATGCATATTCATCGATGTTTTCCGACACGTTTATTCAGTAGCTGGAACCTAAACCTTTCTGATGAGATCCCCAATCAAACAAGTTATTTTCAGGGAGCATCCAATCAGAGCACAGAGCAGGCTCCACGTTACAGGACAGCTTTGTGGAAGAGGCCTATTCTTCTAAAGAGCCGTTGTGAAAACAGAGTCTGGGGCACAGAGTTCATTTACTTTAGCACCAATTACTCCCAACAATCACCATTAATCCCTGAGCTGGTGACCCGTGAAGGTTCTTTTTGATGGCATTAAACAAGGTACAATACTGGCGGCGTTGATGTCACGACTTTACTTTCAATAATGTTACACAATACATCAGAGAGGCACAGCAGTCTGGACTGGACCAGATGTGACATGGCTGCAGCTTTGGGAGGTTAAATCGGGTGACCAACAATGTGCCTAGAAAGCCTGTTGTATTGTTGATAAATGTGACAAGGGCTACTGCACCAAAAAAGTGCAGTATGCTTATTACTCACACAAACCCTGTGAAATCTGATCAGTTGTATTTGAAATATTGTGCAGAAATAATTGACAGTCTGATATAAACACATGAACTGACAGAAGAACATGGTTAAATTTACAGTGCCTCCTTGATTTCATTGTAAAGCCTACACAGTTTTGCAATTCTATAAAAACGTGTAGGTTCAAATGATTGAGTCCTCTGCAGAAACACAGGTTAAAAAAAGGTCGGGAGATTACTCAACCCTTAAATCTCTTTAAAAATCAACCAAGACATTATGTAACTTAGAAAATTGCTCAACTATGTCACTCATAACATTTCCATTTTGAAAGAAGTGATGACGCATGACGGGGTCATACACAGTTAATGCATTATATTCACATGACACTGCAGAAAGAAGAACTACATTGAAAATGTAGTCACTGTTAGCAGGATTAATATCTATAACCAAATAATTCTCTCCTTTATTGCAACTAAATCAGAGCAAGAGAAAAACTACTGCAGATAAAAGCAGTCCTGAACACAGTGTCCTGTTATTTTAATAGAAGTGCTGAAAATAGATCTGAAAGGCAAAATTTAAAATAACTATTAGCCTGTTTGTGATTCATCTGGGACATGCAGCTTGTTAATGCATCATTTTATTCCTTCGGTCAAGAGTTTCGGTGAAACAATTGTCACAACAATGCATTAATACAAAATGATATGCATCCATTCCAACAAACACATACAGTATACACAAATGCAAAAGCAATTTTTATATTACATATGTTTTTACAATGAAAATATCATCAGTCAAAAATTCAAAGAGGATACATCCATTCTTTAATTTACACCTATTTTACTCACATGGATGAGTCCTGGGATGAACTCGTCCACTATCAGCTAGGATCCCAAGGTGGCTCGGCGTTGAAGTCAAATGGCTCTCGGTAAAGAGCTGCCACTAGATCCTCTGGGTAGTTATTGTACACCTGCAAAAGCACAGACGAGGACAGGGCACATGGGAATCAGTCATTGACAGAGAAACAACTCAGCATCTGTTTCCCCACATGCTCCATGTCTACCTTAATAGTTATGCAGTGTTTGTACAATCAAATCAGTAAAGTGGTTACGTTAGGGGGAATATTGGTAAGCAATTCGCAATAGAATGAGAGCATGGGAATTGCAAATTAGTATATGTTTATGATTTAACATTACTTTGTATGTGGTACATATTTACAGACAGGCTGCTCCACCCAAAGTGTGTGAAGGAGCGCTATCTCAGGTCTTTCCTTCCTGCAGCTGTCAGACTCCACAACCAGCACTGCTCCCAGTAGACCACTTACACACCAAAAACTGACAATAACCTGATATTTTCAAGCGGAATTTTATTCATTCATTCTCACTGTGCAATATCATTTTCCACTTGTGCAATTTTGTTAATAGTCTGTTTATTGTCAATACTGTATATACTGCTCCTATATTTATACTTCCTTCTATTTAAATGGTTCATATTTTGTCACACTTTGTTTAGCTCTTTATTACTGTGTTAGCTGATGCATCTTGTTTTATTTGCACTATCCCCTTTGCTGCTGTACACTGCACATTTCCCACTGCGGGACTAATAAAGGAATATCTTATCTTATAGTTATGCAGTGTTTGCACAATCAAATCTGAAAAGTGGTAACGTTAGGGGAACTATTAGTAATCAATTTGCAACAGAATGAGAGCATGGGAGTTGCAAATTGATATATGTTAATGATTTAAAGTTCCTTTGTATGTGGTACATCTTTTCTGTGATTGCTGTTAATGTATAAATGATGCTCTTTGCTAGTTTGGACCTAGTTAGTGAAGTTAACTGAACTGATAAAATCATGACAAGCCGTTTGACCTAATGAATTTACATTGCTATGTCAAGTTACAACAGCACAAAGTATTTTCACATTCTTGCCCGTCGTGATCAGATAAATACCAAGCTGCCTGCTACCAACTCAACACCACATTCATAGATCTGACATAGTTAGCTACCTAGCTTAGCTTGCTATGGTAACAGGTCGTTTCTCATGTTTCACATGTGTAACGGTAGCATAAGCTGTTAGCTACCTAGCAACAGACGGTGTAATTACTGTTATTCAGTAATGATGCTACTAACTATCATTAACCTCTTATAGCTTATAGTTAGCATGCATGTGTGGCTGGTTGTCAGCTAACGCTCCGTTAGCCTGTTACGTTGCTAACAACATGCTAACTAGCGAGCTAACTGCGCGGTTAGCCGGTTATAACGTTACTCACGTCTGCTGGAAACCCAGACGAGGGGACACAACGCTTCTTCTTTTTAGGCGGAATTTTTAAAGAGTGGTGGGGTTAGTTAAAGAGAAAAAGATAGCTGCCATAGACGTGGAGGGTGAGGACGCGGTCGTCGTGTTGTCGGTGAAAGCTAGCAGCAGTCCGGGTTATTATTACAGACAGCGGAGGACCGGTGTGCGCATGCGCGGTGCAGATGGACAGACAGACAGACGCGTCAAGTGACGTTGCACCGACATTAACAGCTAAGATATCCGGTTAAACTATCACAATAAAATACACCTTCATTAACACATTGATACGTTTTTCTCTGAGTAATGCAAATCACCAATGTTGAAATAAAACGTCAATGCCAGAAATATCGATCTGAAGTATTTTATAGGAAATTTTCATTCATCTTTAACATAACTGAAGAATGACAAATTATATAAAGCTAAACTTTATATTCCGGTCTGATTCTACTTAGTGCTGATTGTGTCTAAATTGACCTATTTTAGATGGGAGGAATTTAGAGCTGTCAAAACCCAAAGACCCCAGTTTTACAACACGAAAATAGATGACATGTGGAGCATTTATCAACAAAGACATGAAATACTCCAATTAATGATAATGTTTAAATAACTATAATGATTATACCCATAAAAACGACAACAATAATAATAATAATAATAACAATAAATAATAATAACAACAACAATGATAATAATAATAATAACGACAACAATAATAATAATAATAATAATAATAATAATACTCTACATATGAGTAACATTATGCTGCTGTATTCTTTCCTCCATACAATTTCCAGAATTACGTGGAAATATTCCAGAAACAGTAAAACTTATCTTCAGCAATAACATCACACCTTGGTCTATAACTATCTATAACAACCTGGCCAATGTCAAATTTTCCAAGAATTACCTGTGTTATGTCTTCATTGTGTTTCCCATGGCTCAGTAATAAGGACAAAATGCTGCCCAATAAAGTTAGCAGAATCCTCTTTTTTTCTGACCAAATCAACAGCTGCAAATCACCAGTCCCATGAGTACTAAAAAGATAGATGGATGCATGTATTTTGCCCCAAGTTCAAGCTCAGAATGGATTTTCCTGTCCCTTTGCTTTTGTTGTGGTGACTTTGAGGAGTTGTGCCTGCCTCTGAAAATGCAGGGGCTGGGGCAGTGTTTCTTCCAAGGAGATGCATTTGCATGTCTCCCTCCTCGACACTGGAGGAGGAGGGTGCCATGGAAAGCTCAGCTACTGTTAGCTAAACAGAAGGAGAGAGTTTCCTCTGGGGCTGTTTTGACTCCATATCAGTACTGACATAATCACAGACCTAGGCATAAAATCCCCAATTCAAATGTTCATGTGTTTAATTGCACGGTGTCATTGATTTTTAAAGGTTTTAATGCATATTTGCAAATTATATCAATACAATTTCTTTGCAGTTTTGAAATATTGGAAAATATATTTATGAAAATGTGTATTAGCTTTGCCTTTGAGTTTGTCTTTATTGCAATGATGGACTCATGTATCCTGGAGTCAAAGTCTATTTTCAGCTGTGTCTGTGCAGCCTTTGGCCACTTAATGTTCCCTTAGTAACTGAGGTTTCAAGGAATTGTTACAAAAGGACATACAATAGGCCTACTGTCTTTAACAAAAAAATACACAGAAATGTGTATCCTTGGAATACACGGAACAATGATGTTCTCACTTCTAAGTTCGGCATAGTGTTTGGTTTTCAACAAATGTTTTGTTTCCATTCATTCATAAGCCATTTTCTTCCATAGAGATCACATGGTAACCTAGAAGAAATCTTTACCATCCTGATTGACCCACATCATACACTGTTAAGAATTTCCCAGTAAAATAACAGTAAAGAGCTGGAAGCAGGGTTGTCATTATTCTACGGTAAAATTAACAGTATCATACTGTCGCTGAAATTTACAGCTTTGTACTGTTAATGAAAAATACAGTATATACTGGTTTTTTGATTAATTTCACAGTATTTTACAGTTAATTTACTGTTTAAGGATACATTATATAGCTGTTTTTCACCTTTCTTTTACATTATCTTACTGATTTGTTTCAATGCACTATTTAGGTTGTATTTTTTACATACATTTTAATAAACATTATTTTTTACCTAGATGAATCGATTTAGCAGGTTACAGACATAGGAATAGTCACACTAAATACAATTAAAGGCACTTGTTAAGAAAAAGGCTATAATTAAGGCTATAAGGCCCAAAATGTCTGTCTATAGCTGGCTACAAGCACAGAATGCAAACCATAACAACATGTGAGTGAAGAACAGAGCTAATTCACTGATTTTACAATCGTGTACAATGTGTGAGAAAAGAACATCTACAGCTTATCTTATTGCACTTTATTTTTTATTTTCATATGAAGTTCAACACAGCGCCAACAAAAACCTGACACAGATAACAAACCAAATTTCAGAAGAAATAGCATTTCTGAAGACATCTGTCAATCTTACTAACCTTACTTTGTGGAACAGTTACAGAGAGTTGAGCTATATCATAGAGTTAAAACAAAACTCTCAAATAATATTTTGCCTTATATCATGTAACATGTGAATATACTGAATATATTGCTGAGCCTTAAGGCATATCAGTGGTACAAATTTTAAAAAAAAATTAACATTAAATACAAAATAATTTGTCTATATACTAATGAGCACCAACACCACCAGACATGTGACATCATGTCCAAGTATGAATATTCAGTCACTAACAAGGCACATGGATAAGTGTGGAAGTCCAAGTATTGGGCGATAATGGGGGAGTGAGTTAGCGAATGACTTATGGCCCACTCAAAGACACCAGTACTCTCAATCCAGCCTTGGTAGCCCGCTGACTGTGTGAGAGAGAGATATATGAGTTCCAACATAACTTTCATTGTAACTTCTCACGTACAAAATCAGCGTGTGTAGCCCTCATTTCCTCTTATCATGTATGTAATGTAAACTCACCGACCATCCAGCGCCAATAGCTTCCTGCTGTTTCACCTGAAACTTAGAAAGAATTTTCCTCAGTCAACTTCATGGATTTTTAGTCAATGTTTGAAATGAATTGTGTTGAGTGGTGTGCATTACTGGTTGAGAAACCGTTTTTTGATCAATTATTAATATTCTGACCATCTGATCTATAGAACATGTGGTTTTCAGATATCATTCAAAAACACTAGTTAGCTAGTAAATAAACTTGCCTTCAATTTTGTATCTGCTCTGCTGAATTACCACCCAATAACCAACGTGCACTGAAGTCTTAATGTTACTTTAAATGTTGAAGGGACTTCCATAGACTGTAAAATGTATACACCGTCGTTATGCATGAATTCACTGGCAAAATACATGTATCAGCACATTAACTTAGATATTAACTTGAATACATAGAAATTAAAATGAGCTCCTTGTGTTGTCCGATTAATGTGCAATCATCTGTGAAATTCTAGCTAGCTGTTGAATCCCTCTATCATGACATGCACATATTCTGTAATGCAAACTAACTGGAAACATCACTGATAAACTTTGCACAGATTTATTAATTAAATAAAATTACTACTCACCAATAATCAGTAAGATGGGAATGGATGAAGAAAAGAACGGATCCAGCCTCACATGTGCGGATCAGGTGAAATTGCTCTTCCCAGAATTCAAAAAATACTGCATGAAACTGTTATTCATGATACTTTAGACAGTTGATCAGCAGTAAAGTGCTGTTTTTTAAGAATACATTATAGTTCAGTTAAAAAACGGCCTATGAACGTAATTTAACAGATTTTCTTTTGTATTAACAGTAAAGCACTGTTTTTAGCAATAACAGGTTAATACTGTTGAAATTCTGCTGTAAATTAACAGCAATTGTTTACAGTGTATAACAGTTTGTGATGTGTTGTTTTTTTAAGCAACTAACCAGTTGTGAATTCACAAAACTGTGGAATTCTTCAGAGTAGATCAGCTTTGAGCATTCCTTAGGGAAAAATAAACAGTAGCTTTTGTTGCACTAATAAAACTATTGCTTAGAGTCCATTGTAATGTCTCTTCCTCAGACCACAACACAAAAGCTGTTCCGTGTTTTGTGCCTGTTTTCACCGACACCAAATGAGACTATGTATATATAAGTCTAATCACACATAGCATCTAAAGTGGTTTCCAGTAACGCACAATGTTTGATTTCCATTGTTTGGATCATAATAGCCATCGCAGCCATTGGGTATGCGTCAGTGAGACATGCGTACCACCCACTGTGAGGGCAAATACTCCAGTGGCTGCATTGTGCAGCAGGAATTCTTATTTGCAAACATTGCAAACAGATTACATCAACGCACAGATTTAGAAAGACCCAGCATAGATGAAGACAAAAAGTCTCCAGTCAGAGAAGAATAAACAACATATTCCAACAATAAAAAGATAAAATAATCAACCAAATTGATCATCCTCTTTGTTTTAACCATCAAATTAATGTTATAAACAAAAAATAATACATATAAACAGAATCAATGAGATAGGACATCTATAAATCAACAGTATCTCTCCGCATTTGGATGATAATAACTTATTTACTCATCACACAGACATGACTGACTGGTTAAACCACCATGAATTGGTCTTACGCAACAGACTCTGGTGTTGTTAAGTCACTCAGCAGCTTTTTTGCCAAAGAATGTTGCTAAGTAAAAGGAACTCCATGCAAACTTTTCCTCACACTGATCTGAATGTTAAGCAGGGAATTATAAAGCAACTGGCTGCAGGAATATAACAAAATATGCAAAAGCAATCTCATTAAAGGACCTGCTCCAAGAATAATGCTTTTGTTGCTCTCTGACATTTGTGCAATCTTTAATACGCCCAAAAATGTATTGTAAAATGTCTCCATTTTTGGTTTTACAATATGCCACCTTAAAAGGAAGCACCTATCTCTGGGCTTTCCCAGGACATGTCATTTTTTAACAATAGTATCAAAGTGGTGGGGAGAAACAGCGAGATATACCATGGTGGTCAAACAATAACACAATCTAAAAAATGATGCACATTTCACCCTTGTTTCCTTTCTGCCAAGACAGATTGCAGAATAAGTGATTGTTTGAATAAGTTCATGACATAAGAGAAAATCATACCATCAGGAAGACCACATCAATAAAACTAAATATAGAGACTTAATGTTACATTATGCTGTTGGAGAATGCCCATAACTGTGTGTGGACATGCACCTGCACAGATGTAGTCTACTATACTGCATGTGTATCCTACACACAACCTATGTACTGTATATCCACACTCATAAATCATATACAAATAATAGCCATTATGTATGCTACATGTGCATGCTTGCATTTCTAGAAGCAGCAGGTCACTGTAGTCCAGTTCAACTAAAGTAAGTACAAGCAGGTTAAAATTTAACAGGCGATGTGCCCAGTGAGACAAAGTGTATACAAAGCAGTTAGAGAGACCTAGAGTGAGCCAACAACCAACTTGTGTTGTCGTTTATTGTTTTAGTACCAGAAGAAAGACATGGAGCATTTTCTAAAGAAATGGAGGAAGAAGAAAGGTGATGGCAGTATGTCTATTATAACAGTTTTAAGATGCTTCTATTCCATTATAATACTTCCAGGCCTTAATCAGTGATCATAAACACAACTTTGAGACAAATGTGTGATCACATGTGTGTGAGAAGCTGTAATGGTTTCCAGAGAGCTATGGGAGTCCATGCAAGGACACAATGTTGAATGGTATGAGTGATAGGGGATAGCATTAAGCTTGATATTACATTCAATGTTATTTATCGCTAAAACAACACTTTTTTTCTCTTTTTAACATGAAGAGATCACACACCAGACTCTCAGCAGTAGTCTGCATTCTCCAGACTGACTGATTATGATGTGTGTGTGTGTGTGTGTGTCCTGATAACATCCTGGCAGACTGGCCTCTAGCCAGCAATGGGCAAACTAAACCTGTCGTTTGATGTCGAGGGTTGGCTCCAGGCAGACCAACCATTGTGTCCCAAACAATGAACCCCAGACCCACTGAACTATAAACATGTCCCATTGGGGGCGTTTCCCTCAGATTCTGTGCAGGAGACACCCAAAGTCAGGAAACCTGACCCGGCTTTTCCAAATTTAGTAACTCTAAAGCCTCAAACGCTGCTGACTTGGCATCCAAGCTCGCCTGCGTCCTTCTCTAATAATAAGGTAATAATGCACTTGGAATGTTGACTGACGCTCAAGTCTCGGGTGGAGTTCTTATCACATCTTGTAATTCAGGAAATTAGGTTAAATTCCATATCAAGAATGAAAGAAATGTTTCCTCACCTAAATATATTTTTGTAGGATTGCCCGTGATATAGAAATGTCTACCCGATTACAATGAATAAAGTCCTTATTCATGGCAGTTACTGATCTATGTTGTTGCATAACATTCATACAATCTTGACATGGTTGCAAAGTGTTGTTTAGTTATTGAGACCCTCCTTAATCTGAATGACTTGGCCTCTATTGCATATGTTTGCAAGCATCTGTCCTATAGTGCCCTTGAACCCGAGCAGTGTTGGAAAGTAACTAAGTACATTTACTCAAGTAAGTACAATTTTGAGGCCCTTCTATTTTACTTGAGTATTTCCATGTTCTGCTACTTTCTACTTCAACTGCACTACATCTCAGAAGGAGATATGGTACTTTTTACTGCACTACATTTATTTGATAAATTTAGTTACTTTGCAGATAAATAATACAATAATCAACAAATAAATTATGGTTGTAATATTGAATTAAGATGAATCTTTATTGATAAATTAGCCAGCAGTATATAAATTGAAACGAGCCTCACCTTTACCAGCTGCAACATTAAGGTGTTGAACAAATAAAACATCCCAAAAATATTAGTAAAATATCCAAAAAATATTAGCAAAATATCCCAAAAATATAAGTACAGTATCCCAAAAATATTAGTAAAATAGCAAAAAAAATATTAGCATAGTGTCAGACAAAAATGTGTAAAATAACCAAAATAATATCATTAAAATATCCAAAAAATATTTGTGCAAATATACCCAATAGTTTAGTAAAAAAGCAGAAAAATATTTGCATTGTGAAAGACAGAATTACATTCATTATTACATTATCTGGTATTATAGCATTCCTAAAGCAGACATGACATGTTATAAAACCTTGGAAGAGCTAAAACACAATAAATACACTATGATAAATTGAATTCTCACTGCACCATAATAAACCCTCAAATGCAACACATGTTCTCTCTTGCTACTTATTCATCACTTGGTGCTGGTCAGCTTTGCGCTCATATCATTAGGAAGAAGCTGGTAGTGTCTGTCAGCCATGTTGGAAAAAATATCCAAAATAAAATATCCAAAATAATATCAGTAAAATATAAAAAGTAATATCAGTGAAATATCCCCCCAAAAATTGTAAAATATCCCAAAAAACATTAGTAAAATTTCCCCAAAATATTTGTAAAATTAGTATATCAGATAAATATTAATAAATTATCAGACAAACATTTGTAAAATATCCCAAAAAATAATAAAATTTGCTCCATCCTTACCAGCTGCAACATTAAAGTGACGTACACAGTAATGCATAAATAATTATAATATTATATATATTATTCTGCATAATGAGTACTTTGAATTTTGATGCTAATACTTTTGTACTTTTACTTAAAGGGGACATATCATGCTCATTTTCAGGTTCATGTTTGTATTTTGGGTTTCTACAAGAACATGTTTACATGCTTTAATGTTCAAAAAACACATTATATTTCTCATACTGTCTGTCTGAATATACCTGTATTTACCCTATATCATAAACGCTCTGTTTTAGCTCATTTCAACGGAATGGCAACGGAATTGCGTTGCTAGGCAACAGCTTGGGTCCATGTGTACTCCCTGTTGGCTGATGACATTCACATACACGGCAACCAGGAAATAAACTTGGACACATTTAGAATGTTTATGTTATAACTGTGAAATGGTCTAAATATTGTACATTTGTGACATCACAAAGGTACAGAAATCCTAACTGCTTGTTTCAAACGCACTGTTTCTGAATACGGGGCTGTGTGTATTTCTAAATGGATTGAGTGTTTTGATACTTTCATAGTATTAATATATATCACTTAAACCTGCTTTATAATATAAAAGACATGGAAATCTCACTTTTTTACAATATGGGAGCCTTTAAGTAAGACTTTGAATGCAGGACTTTTACTTGTAACAATCATCTTTCATAAGACACCTGTCATACGACACCTTCTCACACAAAAATATATCTTATACTGTATATACTGTATATTTTCTTAATGAATATGTTCTTTATATGCCCTTGTACAAAGTATTTCCTTTTATAATTGTAATGTAAATATAATTGCAATGTAAATGTAATATAATTTATTATTTTAATGGAGCTTCCCAGCAAAAAGTATTTCACACGATTGTACCTGTATAACCGGTGTGACAATAAACATCTTGAATCTTGAATCTTGAATCTAACAGAATATTTGTACACTGTGGTATTGTTACTTTTACTGAAGTACGAGATGTATGAGTACCTCTTCCACCACTGAACCTGAGCACCAAACTTAGAAGAAATCAGAATCCCACAGTCATCATTGCAGTGACTTACAGTTTCCTGCAGTACCCTCAGTCCACCAGCTGTGGTCGCTGTGGAGCAGAGTCAGTGTGAGAGAGACTTCCGGTTCCTCTGTTAAGATCAGCTGACTCTGATGCTGCTGTCAGGAGACCTCACCAACTGTGTTCAATGGCAACTATGAACATGATCAAGTCATAGAAACGCTATTAACAGCTATATTGTTCACTGTCTACATCCACATTTAGTATTCACAGGTGAGTGAACTTGTTAGACACCACAACAACCACCTGTGTTGTTGTTGTGAGCTAAGCTAAGTGGCTAACTAGCTAATCCTTCCTGGATGCTGCCTGACCTTAACCATCTTTTTGTGTTAGCTTCAGTTTGTATACAGTTGCTAATTCTCATTTGTGGCAAAGTAACGTTAGTTAGCAGTCAGGGAATGAAGATATGTTGTTAAGGTCAGTCTGTGATGGACTTAAACACTGAATGAGCTCCTGTTGCTGGTGTAGCATGATGTCATTAGCTTGCTTAGTGGTAAACAACAACAGCACAAGCAGCTTTATAAAGGTACAGTAGGGAATTTAAACACAGTACCTGTACTGTAGCCAGATCAGTGCTGTTGATAAAGAGACAAACTCAGTGTGTTTCTCAATGTTTTATTAACTGATGAGCTGTGTTATAACACAGCACACATTTGTCTAAATTCAGTTTTCCTCTCAGTTTTTTCTCTAGCTGCACCAGTGTTGTAAACCATGACTGAGTTTTGGTTGATCTCTGCACCGGGAGAGAAGACCTGCCAGCAAACATGGGACAAAATGATGGCAGCCACCACACGGACCAACAACCTCTCCACCAATCACAAGTTCAACATCCCAGACCTCAAGGTTAGCATGGATTTATGGGCTTCTCTGCTTGTCACAATTTCATATTTTTTGGGATATGTTTTTTGTTCAACACCTTAATGTTGCAGCTGGGAAAGGTGACGCTCATTTCAATTACTTTATATACTGCTGGGTAATTTATCTCATGGATCAATAAGGTTTTTTGGATATTTTATTTATATTTTTTGGATATTTTACTGATATAATTTTTGGATATTTTCTAAATTTTTGTCTGACCCTAATTAATATTTTTCTGCTTTTTTACTAATATTTTTGTGATATTGTACTAATATTTCTGGGATATTGTACTAATATATTTGTGATATTGTACTAATATTTTTGTGATATGTTACTAATACGTTTTGAAATATTGTACTAATATTCTTGGGAAATATTACTAATACTTTGTGATATTTTGCTTTTATATTTTTTAGATATTTTACTAATATTTTTTCCCATGCTGAAGTACGGAGTAATTAATCTATGGACTCTGGATTTAATTTCTTGCACGGTTCATAGTTATTTATCATCTTTTTTTTTTTAAGTTATGGTGGTTTTAAAAGTAATATCAAAATCACTCACCTTATACTGTATATCCACTGTCAAGAATAAACTGATTGTGTGTATGGGAAGCAGTCGTTACACAGATCCGTTGCCTGCATGTTGAAGCGTTGGTTTGGGGAAGTTTTTGTCCACAGAGCAGCCCAGCTTGTCTGGTTTGGTTCCCCTCTGTGCTGAAGGTGAAGTCACCCCGCTGACCTCGCAGCCACATGGGCCTGTAATGTTCTCCTGGAACTGTTAGCAATGCATGAGCGGCTCTGGACAAAGAGGCGCCATCATAAGCACAGAGGGCCCCCTGGATGTCACTGTAGGCGGATTGAACCTCAGATGTCACTGTTAAAACACAACCTTGCTGACCCCATTTCAAAACGACACAAATCTCAGGTCTGATGACTGAAAAGTCATAATGTGCTGATGTTTTACTTTTTGTGTTCAAAAACAGGTGGGGACACTAGATGTCTTGGTCGGACTGTCGGATGAACTGGCAAAATTAGACTCCTTTGTTGAAAGGTATGCTAACTGCTGTATTCTGACTCAGAATGAACATTGCTATTCTCCACTGTTTTAGTGATTACATATAGGGCTCTCATAATCATGTTGAATATGGTCTGCGTTTAAAAGTGCATGAAAAAACCTGTACCGCTTTCCTGACT
Source organism: Sebastes umbrosus (assembly GCF_015220745.1). Taxonomy (NCBI): domain Eukaryota; kingdom Metazoa; phylum Chordata; class Actinopteri; order Perciformes; family Sebastidae; genus Sebastes; species Sebastes umbrosus. The sequence continues at coordinate 28,560,693 of NC_051279.1, forward strand.
CTCTGATGTAGCTGGTTTACCATTCCCTAATCGCATCCCTTACCTTGTAACAATGAGGAATTTCACAGAGGCCTGAGGCTAGTGGGCCTCGCAGTCTAAACTTAGCAATTTACAGTTGGGTGACACACCAGCAGCTCTTTCTTTAGTCATATTTATACCCAATGACTTAAGTGCCGCGAGTGTGTTTGAGTGTAATTTATAGTCTTTTGGAAATATTGACATCCAAAACTCACACACAGCCATTACTGACTGAGCTCCGCTTTGCTTTCTCTGTCGATATTTCCAAGACTGTGAGAAAGACCAGCCTTGCAAAATGGTTTCACTTCTCTGACTACAGCCTGTCTTTTATCTAGTTTCATTTTGGAAATTTCCATCCAGCATTTCTGGAAAAAAGGAATATCCAAACTACTGAATTCTTCAAAATTTCACCCATTTATTTGAAGTTTTGATTGGATTATTTGGGTTATTTAGTTGTAAAAATGTTTTATAGATAGATAAAATTAAACCTAAGTGGCTGTTGCACTTTCTTATGAACTTTTTAGGCATGAGATGTTACTTGGCTCTCAGTCTTTCCCTGGCTTCACTACTGTGGACACAGCTCTGCTTTGAAGTGCTACGAAACAGTGTGGTTAAAAATCCTGAACTCTGCAAGTCTGCCATGTTATAAATTGCCTTGTCAGGAAATCACCTTAACAGGAATATGTGAAAGGTTTTGATGTGTGTGTGTGTGTATGTTTGTGTTGAACTTGGGGGGATGAGGTCGTGGTGGTCGTGTGAGCATGTGCAGGGTGAATGTGTGGTTTACGGCTGGCTTTGTGCATGCAGTTTGTGTTGGCATGGCGTGTTTTGATGTCTCCTGGCTGTTCACAGTGTGGTGAAGAAGGTTGCTCAGTACATGGCTGACGTGCTGGAAGACAGTCGAGACAAAGTACAGGAGAACCTGCTGGCCAACGGAGGTACAGTGATGGTTACAACACAAAGTTTCTAGATTGTTTTAGCACCAAAAAAACTATAAGATAAAGCAAAGCAAGGTTAACTAGCTATCAATAATGATAATAACAATTTAAGGCACACTGATGTTGTTCTCAATATTCTTTACAATCCTTAGAAAATGCCAACTGACAACTATCTGATCATGGATCAGATCTGAAATCACTGTAATAAAATTGTAGCTTTACCCAACTTCTGTTTTACTATAATCTGATAATAAAGCTTTAATAGCCTGTCTTTTGTTGTCCTTTTTTCAGTTGATCTTGTCACCTATATCACAAGATTTCAATGGGACATGGCAAAATATCCCATCAAACAGTCACTTAAAAACATCTCTGAAATCATCGCAAAGGTAGGTCTCTCAGTTCGTTCTGAAATAGTGAATTCTGTCAATATTTGTACAGGTATTTCTGTAAATTGTCTATGTTTATCGTAGTAGCCTAATAGGTAATGCTAGAGCTCTATTGTAGTAATGTCTAATGTATTTTATTTTCCACTGGGCACATCCAGCCTTTGTGCACTTATGTACTCTAAGGTGCTCTGTGTAGAGGTGTGTCTTGTTACTCTGTATTTTATTTGTCAGTCATAAATAATTTCAACCATTTAAAAAAAAAAAATCTTTTACAGCAAGTGACCCAGATTGACAACGACTTGAAGACGAGGGCATCAGCTTACAACAACCTGAAGGGAAACCTGCAGAACTTAGAAAGAAAGAATGCGTAAGTAATCCACATGTACAAATGTGCACGTCTTAGCGCTACATTTAGGCTGCAGAGTTTTCACGGGAAGGAAGTAATGTAGCTAGCCAGACCGTCCTTTTCAACTATCATCAGCAAAGTATATTATTAACTTAATGGATCACTGACCATAGGCCTTTCTCATTTCCCAGTTAGTACATCCTCCATTCCTTTCCTCTCCTCCTTTCCCCGCGTCTTAGTCCCGTCCACGGGAGATGCTAGTGGAGGAGTCGAGGGAGAGAGGAGTTAAAGAAACAGGCATGAAACAAATGCGACATCCTGGCCTCTAAACCGTCATTTAAAGCGACATTAATTAAATACAATGGTTGGGACAGCCATTGTTTTGTTATACTGCTGTATGTTATCATTTTAATCATCTGTATTTATTTATGTCAGATTAGCATAACAGTGTTCATGACAACTTATATACGTACTATTAATTCAATTCACAACTATACATACTATGCTGTAAACATGATGTTTACAAGTGCAAACAGCTGCTGACGGCAAATTATTATATCAATAATCTCTTACATTCTAATTTGCTGTGTGTGTTTTGTGTGTTGTGTGTATAAGCTATACCGCTCAAACACATATATTATATATATAATGTCACTCTTTATTTATAGTATAGTTTTTTAAATTTTTTAATTTAACCTTTATTTAACCAGGAGTAAAAACTCATTGAGATTAAAAATCTCTTATCCAAGAGTGTCCTGGCCAAGATAGGCAGCAGCACAGTTACACAGTTGCAGACATAAAACAAACATAACAATTTAAAACGAAGACAAAGAGCAAATTACAGGATAGGTATCGAAAGAACATTCAAAACATCTACAGCCAGATGTGCTTGCTTCCCATTCTTTTAGAAGCACTTTAAAAACATTCAGTGAGACCAGCTCTCGAAGATTCAGCTCATTTTGTAACTGATTCCAAGAAGAGGGAGCAGCATATTTGAATGCCCTTTTTCCACACTTCAGTGTGGACTTTGGGGACAGTTAATAGGATTAAGTCCTGGGAGCGAAGACAGTAACTTCCCGTAGTACTTTGCATACAAACATCTGTAGTGCTTCACACAATAAAATATATAAAGGCTGCAGTGTGTGTGTTTAAAAAAGACGACATCCGCTCATTCTTGTCACATGATGCCACGTTGTGAATTGAATTAGTAACAGTAAATGTAGCCTATAAGTTGTCATGAACACTGTTATGCTCATCTGACCGATCATAATATACAGCGGTATAACAAAATGGACAGCACACGTCATTATTTAATTAATGTTGCTTTAAAATGTCGGCTCAGAGGCCAGGATGTCTCATTTTGTTACGGCCTGTTGCCTTGACTCCTCTGTCATCGCGTCTCTTCCTCGCATCTGCTCGCATCTCCCGTGGGAGGGACTAAGACGTGAGGGGAGGAGGCAAGGAAAGGAATCAAGGATGTACAAACTGGGAAATGCCTTTTGTCATGTCCATTTTATCGTAACACTGTTATGTGCCACCAGGGGGAGCCTGCTGACCAGAAGCCTGGCTGACATCGTCAAGAAGGATGACTTTGTACTTGACTCAGAGTACCTCATCACTCTGCTGGTAGTCGTACCAAAGTGAGTATGATTTCTCTAGTGTGGCAAGCATGTCTGAATGCAAATGAGTTGGAAACCTGCGGCAGCATAATTCAGGAAATGAGATGCGCTCTTTAGTGTCTCCTCGTCTTTTGTTCTTTCAGGACGGCATACACTGACTGGCAGAAAACATATGAAACACTTGCTGAGATGGTGGTGCCTCGATCCACAAAGTAAGTGATGTAATCATGTCAAATAACATATTAGCTGAAACACATTTTGTCAGAGAAACACCCATGACAGGTAGTTGCATTTTTAGTGGGTGATTTGTTTCCCATGAGTATTTATATGCCCATTCATCTACAGTTTGTTATGAACATCATTAGCAATATAACTCCCCTAACACCCGTCTTTTCTTCCAGTCTGCTGTTTGAGGACAACGACAGTGGACTGTTCAGTGTCACTCTGTTTCTGAAAGCCATTGATGACTTCAAACACAAAGCCAGAGAGAACAAGTAAGAGTCGATATACTGAGCCAACACACACTGTCATTGACAAGAGGTGTGAAACGTGTCTACAGGAGAAAAAAGAAGCCAGACTACGAAGCAAATATAAATAGCTCTAACTAAATATATCAACCGGACAGTGATCACAGGGTTTATATCAGTGTATTTATACACACAGAAATATGAATTTCTGCCCTCGACATTTTATTTCTAGGTTCACAGTGAGAGACTTCCAGTACAACGAAGAGGAGATGAAGGCAGACAAAGAGGAGATGACACGGCTCTCCACGGATAAGAAGAAGCAGTTTGTGAGTGATGGAACCGGAAAGAATTTTCAAAATTGTTTTCTAGTTTTTATTTTTATTTTTATTGATGCATGCAACAATGAAAGACGGGGATTTAAAAATAAATAAATAAATAGGTAAATATATAAATTAAATATAAATCTAAATGAAATAAAATTAATATATAAGTACCTTAAAATAAGAAAATAATATATGATAAAAATAATATAAATAATAATTAAATTAAAAAAATATTTAATTAAATAATAATATCCTTTTTTTAAATAAATAAAAGAGATAAATAAATAAATACAAGTAACCATAAGGACTTTGTAAGATCACCAAACTTTACATACTTACATACTTTTGATAAGTAACATTTTATCTTGTTGATTGCAAATTAATCTGCATGTGTTCTCTGCAGGGCCCACTTGTCCGATGGCTGAAAGTGAACTTCAGTGAAGCCTTCATTGCATGGATTCACATCAAAGCACTCAGAGTCTTTGTTGAATCTGTCTTAAGGTACAGTCTTAATATCACCATAAATATAATTACTTAAAAACCGAAGTGTCATTTGACAGTGCTTGCTTCCTTTTCATTGGTAGCAGTTAAAAAAAAAAAAGAATAAATAAAATTGCTGAGTATATTTATGTTATGTGTTCCTCCAGATATGGGCTGCCGGTGAACTTTCAGGCCATGCTCCTGCAGCCAACCAAGAAGACCATGAAGAAGCTGAGGGAGGTGCTCAATGAACTGTACAAACATCTTGACAGCAGTGCAGCAGCCATCATCGATGTGAGTACTTTGAGGCTGTAGCATCAAGACAAACACTGCACATCTTGAAGCAACATAAGCATGTGTTGCTATCAAGGTTATCTGAATTTTCAATTAGTTTTTATTTTAGTTTAGTTTTGACTTATCATTTTAGCTTAGTGTTCATCAGTTTTCAGATTGTGTTTGCTAGTTTTAGTTTAGTTTCAGTTTTTTTTCTAATGTCTCAGAAGTATGTAGCTACATATACATTACATACAGAATATGTGGTTGGGGAACTGTGTGGGAATGGACATAATGTTTAATGTTTAGTCTTTGTGCTACTTAAGTGTTCAATGTGAAGCAATTGTGACATAGCACCATCTCCTGGAAGGGCACGTCCGTTCATTTTCTTTGGTTCAGTGTCACAAGAGTTGATGGGAAATTCATGCTGTCTCCTTTTTTCCGTAGTAAGATATTATAACTAAAAAACTCAAACTGAAAGGAATTTACGTTCATTTGTATTTTATTTTCATTAGTTTTTAAATAGGCAATATAGTTTCTGATTAGTTTTAATTTTTCTTAAAGATATCGTTTTTATTTAGTTTCAGTTCATTATTTTTCACTGCTTAGTTTTTTGTTTGTTTCAGTTTTAGTTTACTATAATAACTCTGACTACTATAAAGACTTTATAATATGATTATCATGGCAGAAGTTAGGATATAACATATTATCTCACTATGTATTTAATCCATAACTGAAATGAGAAATACAATACAACATATTATAACATACAATACCTCCACGGTATTGCTAACACACTAAGAGCCTCAACTATCTTTTCTTTTTTTCAGTGTGCGATGGACATCCCAGGCCTCAACCTGAGCCAGCAGGAGTATTATCCTTACGTCTACTACAAGATCGATTGCAACATGTTAGACTTTAAAGTTTAACACTTTCCCCATTTTGTCTTTATGTTGAGTGTCGATTCATCTTTTCTGGTACAAACCTCCCTCTCCTCCCCTCTCCCCCGCCTCCTCACTGTCGTCTCTCCCTATCAACTGCATGTTCATTCCTTGTGGTGAAAAGGCTCATCAGCAAGCTTCTACCACTTTTACAGCCAAGGGACAAAAAAACAACCACTTTTAATTATTGTTTTTGTTTACATTTTATTTTCCTTCTCAAGCTGCACACAAAATTAGTTTTTTTTATGTGAATTGGATAAAGAAATCATATTGGAAAGCTCTATATTTATCATTCCACATGCGCTTGTGTGTATTGATGGCTACATCTTCTGTATTGGTGTTCAGAGATTTGTGTTTACATAATGGGCAATGCTTTCACTGTACCCATGGCAACCAGATGTGGTATGTGTTTGAGATTGTGGGGTCACACTTGCAAATGTTGTGTAACAAAGATGTGATATGAGTGTGTGTATTGTTGTCTCATGTTGTGTATATTTGCTGTCAAATAAGACATGTATCAGAGTATTGTGTGTAAGCCATTGATTGAATAAATATGATTGACTAAATCATATCAAACGTGTGAATTGATTAATAAATGGTCACTGTATGTATACAAATCCTCCAAATTTTATTTTTATTGAACAGAATTCAGACACTTTATGAATATGTGAAAGTCTGGTATTTGTGCTTTTAGGTGTGAAACTTTTATGCTGCTGTCTTGGCCAGGACTCCCTCGGGAAAAGAGATTTTGAATCTCAACGGGACTATCCTTGAAAAATAAAGGTTGAATTAAAAATAAAATTGATTTATATGGTAATGTTCATGTGAGAGAATTGAGAAAGAGGCATGTGGTGTCTCTGTGTGTAGTAGAGAGAGAGATGCTCTGTGAAGCCTCGTGATGACTCATGATCATATGCAGAGCTGCGGGCATTTTCGAGGACACTTCCTCTTTAAGCAGAAATGCTTTGGAATCCACATAGCTGCAAGAAAAATACTTCAGTTTCAACATGGAGGACGGACAGCTCCATACCAACAGCAGAGGGCACCAAACAGACACGTGAGGTCCTTGCATTATATTTGAACACGCTGGAAGCCCTTTGGTGCATAATATCAGTAACAAAACCTTACTTAAAGTATCAAAAGTACAAGTACTCATTATGCAAAGTGTCCCTGCCAGTGTTATTATTGTATTATTGATTCATTAACATGTTAGTGCTCCATTTAACTGCTTCATATAGCCTATGGGAAGTTTAATCTCCAACCTAGCACCATATTCTACAAAACATATTCTGTTTTTGGTTGGTAAAATCAAAATCTGATAGTAACCACAGCTGTTAAATAAACCTGGAAAAAAAAATTACCATTGAAATGTAGTGCAGTAGAAGTATAAAGTACCACATACAGTTCAGAGTATGTGTGTCATCTGAACTGTATGTAAGTTCCATGCCTGTAAAAAATGGCATAAAGTCATACAGAAGATCTGCAAACTGCAATTATAACTCCCAATACAATTTAATTTGACAGAGCAATGTTTTGATCTAACAAAGATCTGAGTGAAGCATTGTCAAATAAACACCAGAGAACACAGCCATCTCTCAGGTGTTTATAATCTGCATGATTAAGAGTCAATCTGGATCAATCAGTGTAGAGCTGGGTAACACTGTCTGATGCTTCTTCTAAAAAGTATACCAATACTTGCAATACAAATAGAACAATAAAGAAAAATGTGGGAATAATGTAGAAAAATTTTATACAGGAACACGTTGAATATAAGAAATAATAAAAAAAAACAGTCAAATGTGGTGCTTGTATCACACGAATGAAGTATCTAAGAAGGAAACAATTATCATAGAATTGTAAATAGATAAAATGGAAAATAATAGGTAATTAAAAAAGAGGTACAAACTAGCAATATGCCTACAAGAAAACATAGATTTTGTAAAGGGCTCTGCAAACACAGGTGTTTCCAGTTAACCTGATTAGACCTCTGCAGCTCTGATCTATAATCTCAACATACCAGTCAAGCACATTTAGTGCAAACCTACTCGTTCCTAATTAGAGGGCCAATCAGGCAAATAAGTGAAAACACCTGTGTGGATGGTGGACCACAGTTCGTTGTGTAGGGCCTTTTGATATTTTAACATTTATAAAAGAGAGAAAGTAGGTGAAAACACATAATCAAGACAAATAAATAAGAAAAAAACAATAAATTCAGAGATGGAAATGTTTGTGCCCAAGATGCTCAATATACATTAAAAAAAACAGTACCGGTAAGCTGCACCAAAAATTGGACAATGGACAAATAAAAATGAGAATGCATTAAACGTGTAAAATTATTATTTTTTAAAGTTCCCGTTTCTGAGTGGCTCCTAATGGTTCAAAGAATATGTGCATACCGGTAAATTTGAAGACAGTTATTTTGTAAACCTGTTTAAATTTCTATCCAATCAAATTCAAGGACATCCCGCCCCCTTTCTGACGCACGGTGATTATTGGCCAATCAACTGTCGAGTTACTCTGCTCTCAGTTTGGTTACATCAGTGACGCTGTTAGCAGACTTAGCTCATGACTTAGCTAAGTAACCTAGACAACAGATTTAACAACGAGCGCAGAAAAAAGCCAGGCCAATAAAAGACCCAAAATATACTATTTTCATGAGGAATGGGTAACCGAGTTTTTTCACGAATGTGAATGACAAATGTGTGTGTTTCATTTGCGGTGCGAGCGTGTCGGTCAGTAAAATATGTAGCTAGCTAACTAACGGAGCTAACGTCAAGCGGCACGTCACCAACGGCTACAGCTTCCGGTTGGCAACGTCAAGGCAAGTTTATTTATATAACACATTTCATACACAAAGGCAATTCAAAGTGCTGTACATATATAAAATAGCACAAAGTGCTTAAGATAAAAACAAATAAAAGAATATAAAAGTGTAGGTTAAAAGAGAAAACAAATTAAAATCAAAAGACAGTAAAGTGCAGCATTTGATCAATTAAGAAACGCGTCTGAGAACAGTCTGGTCTTGAGTCTGGATTTGAAAGTGGCTACTGAACTATCTTTGATCTCATCTGGAAGTTTGTTCCACCGTTGAGCAGCGTAGCAGCTAAAAGCAGCCTCACCATGTTTCCTTCTGACGGTGGGTATCACTAATAGATGTTTTTCCAGTGACCTTAGAGGTCTAGTAGGTGTGTACTGCTGAACCATATCTGAGAGGTAATTAGGATCTACCCCCTTTAGTGATTTGTAAACAAGCAGTAGTGTTTTAAAGTCAATTCTGTGACTTACTGGGAGCCAGTGTAGGGACTTAAGTGGTGGAGTGATGTGATCAGTTCTTTTTGTTTGTGTAAGAACTCTAACAGCTGCATTTTGGACCATCTGAAGCTGTTTGATGGTCAGCGAACCGAGAAGGTAAATGAGCTGAAAACAGCAGCGCTTAAAAGACAACAGTCATTGGGTCTTTCCCATTTGTTCTTTTATACGGCTTGACTCCTCTCCTCGACTCCTCTCCTCGCGTCTTAGTCCCGTCCATGGGCGATGCGAGTGGAGGAGGCGAGGAAAAGACTCGAGGAGAGAGGAAACGAGTAAATATGTTTTTAGAGACATGAGACGTCCTTTCCTCTGAAGCGTCACGTGAAGCGACGTCCGTTTCTGATGACAGCAGCAGCTGATCACAGCTGGATCAGCTGTCAGTCTGCTTTAACAGCTGTTTATGTCTGAACTGATCTAATACTAATAAAGACACTCAGTTATTCTCAGTGGCAGAGCAGCAGTGTTTCTCTCTGTAGCCTGTTACCTGTTTAACAAACACCTGCACATGAATAACAGCTGCAGTCTGTTTTTCTACTGTGGACTGAGTCCTGCTTAGAGGACCAGGAACAATCTCTACTGGATCAATATCTTTATATTATTTATTCATTATTAGCGTCTGTATTTATTGATATTCTGACAGTAGAAGTTATGTATTAGGCTGAATGTTTCAGGGAAAAGTTAAATAATGTAACTCATATCAAACCCACGTTCAGGAATTATCAGCCTCATGTGACTGAATGGAAATGAGGATAAATTATGTAAAAGGTATAAAAGACAGACTCTCCTTCTCTCTCTGATTTTAACTGGATTCTTAATAAAAGTTAATGAGGGGAAATAACAGATCATGAAAAGAAAACTCTTTCTAATAAAGGAAGAAAGTTGTTTGAGATCTATTTGTTGTCAGCTGTTATAAACCCCTCTCAGTGTCAGAGTCCTTTAGTGACGGTGTGTGAAGCAGAGATACTGCAGGTCCTTCTGCTGCTGGAACACTTCACCATCAACATGGTCCGTCTGTTGTTCACACCTACAGTTAACACAGGTTTTAACTAGACGGTGAATCACAAGATAATTAAAATATAAATATTTTAATCTGTGATCTGTCTTCACTCCGGTATGAAACTCGGTGATGTTGACATGTATCAGATCAGTCTGATCGGCAGCAGCGTCCAATCAATAACTGATATCCAATAAGGGGGCGTGTCGGTCAGTAATAAACATCCGTGGAGGAGACACTGGAGGATGCACTGGTGTATCCTCGCTCATGGCTCCTATAGCAAGCCTCCTCGATCCTCGATCCTCGCTCCTCGATGCGCATTTTAAGAATTGGGACGTCCTTCAAGATGGAGCGCTGAGATCGATTTCCGGGTCACAGCCGGAGGAGCGAGGAGCGAGGAGACGAGGAGGCGAAAAATTGTGAAATGAGATGCAGCTATTGTTTACGAAACTGACGAAGAAGGCCAACGCAGTAACAGACTCTTTGAAATTACACACTAACATGCTATTTAGTTCGCTAAAACAGTATGTGATCTGAAACCTTATTATAGAAACAAAAGTACGTGAATTGCATACTATTTCCGGTGAAATATTACCTTATGCAACCTCTTAATACATCCGTGTGCAATGCTGGGCACTACATTGAAGATATATTTTTTATCTACAAAAGGGGGTGCCTGCAGAAATGGGCTGGGAACCACTAAAGTAGCCTATTAAAGTGTATAGTTCTAGTTCCCAGTGCACCCAGAGAACCATCCAGGAGGCCCACTCCTATTCTGGGATAATACATGACCAGGGAATGAAATTAGCACCTGCCACCTGCAGGGTAAATGTTGGCTGTGGCAGGTAAAACGTTCACCTGCCACCATGGCAGATAGGTTTTCCTTATATTAAGAAATATTAGTTTTAAAAAGCAATTCTTAAATTAAAAATAGTCAGGGATTAAGGTTACATGATCCATATTTCTACTGTCTGTTACCACTGACTCAGTGTATACTAGGGGTGGACGGAAATATTGAGTATTGCAATATTGTGTTTTATTGTGATACTGTATAACCCTCAAAAACCCTGTATTGAATTCTAATTAATAGTTTACATGCAAAGATTAACTCAGGAAATACTTTAGTTTATTTGCAAAGATATGCAAATGCAGATCCTACTTTTCTGATTGCATAAAAAGTTAACTTTTTTATGCTCAGATTTTATGCATATATCAGTGTTATTTATACTATGATAGTTTTCCTAAAATTAGATTTTTTTTAAATCGCAACATATCGCCTTACTTACAGTATCGCAATATATTGCATCGTAACCCCTGTATCGTGATATGTATCTTATCGCCAGATTCTTGCCAATACACAGCCCTAGTGTTTACGATTCTAAAGCATTCTACATAGACTTCAGAAGTGGCAGACAAAACAATTGTGTGGATAGTAGAAATGTTCAGTGACCTGCCACAGTGGCACGTGAGGAAAAAAAATAATTTTAGACCCTGTACATGACCCCAATTTATTTTACGTGTCAATCAGTTTGTGATGTAAACTAATAGGCTAAACCACCTCAGTTGATATTGTACTTTAGTGGTGCAAATTCCCTTATAAAATGTATGATTGTTGAACAGTGGATTTGAGGATTTTGGGCCCCATGGGAGTCTTGGAATTTCTCTGGTTAAACATGCTTGAACGAACTGTATATGAGTTAACTACACTGAGTTTGAAAAAAAATATCATCTTGCATCAGTGACTGACCAGTTTGTTAATCAGTCCATCTCTCAAAAGCAATAGGTGCAGAGACATTCAGTGTGTGTGTGTGTGTGTGTGTGTGTGTGTGTGTGTGTGTGTGTGTGTGTGTGTGTGTGTGTGTGTGTGTGTGTGTGTGTGTGTGTGTGTGTGTGTGTGTGTGTGTGTGTGTGTGTGTGTGTGTGCGTGTGTGTGTGCGTGCGTGAGAGAGAGAGAGAGAGAGAGAGAGAGAGATCATGTGATGAGAGAGTGAGCCTGGCTGGCTTGGTTGTGATGTGAGACACACTCACGGTGAAGGCTACAACCACACAAACCCCACGCACCGTCCTGCTGGCCTGGTACCGAAACCTTGAACGAGGCGTCGGCGCGGTAGGTCGGCTAGGCAGGGAAACAACAACCCCCGGTGAGCTGCTTGGCTGCTGTCCCGGGGAGCAGGAGGGAAGCATCAATGTCTCCAGGTTCCCTCTCACACATCGGCCTGGACCTGTTCACGTTATCGGGCCTCCTGCACTGAGATAATGAGAGGATGGCGGAGCAGCGATGCGGGGACCACGGACGGCTGACGGATGCTGCTGCAGCCTCCTCAGCAGCAGCAGCAGCAGCAGCAGCGACTCACCGGGATGAGCAGCAGCATCACAACACGATGAATCCAACGGTGGAAGCGGCAGTGGAGGGTCTGTCTTTGGAGGACATACTGAGGCTGTACAACCAGCCCATCAATGAGGAGCAGGCTTGGGCGGTGTGTTACCAGTGCTGCAGGACGCTGGCGAAGGGACACCGGAGCAGCAGAAGCTCCGCCGCCGCCGCCGGAGCACCATCAGCGGTGGCTCCGATGAGGATATCCGGACCGGGGGATGTTAGGATACAGAAAGACGGGTCTGTGAGGCTGGAACACCAGGGCTGTGAAGGTAAAATAGCCTATTATGTAAGAATGAGTGCGCCTTAAGCCACTCCGATCTAGGCCAAGCCATCACTTGCATTTCAAATAATAGGGCTGAGGTGTTGTGATTGTCCTTATGTAAAAATCTTATAGCTACAAGAGGGCAACATAGCCTACAAAATCACTGTGTGTACAAACCTAATGTAATGTAGTGGTACCACAGAGCAATAATGTCACTATAAATAAAATGTGTAGGTATTTGCACATGTAGAGGCTTTCTACATGTTTTTCCTAAATCAGGTGCTTTATTTTTAGTCTTCAATCTGCAGCAGCCAGATTTACAAGGCTCCATTACACATGACCTGATCAGTGATGAACAAAGAGACCCCTCACTTTCATGGCTCACCATACTGAAGTGTTTTCACTGCTTTTGCCTCCTCACTGAAGGCATGTGTGTGTGTGTGTGTGTGCATCATGTGGTTCCACCTCTTATTATTGCCACTTCATATCAGATCAGTGTGTTCATCCCAGCGTCATCTGATTAAAGCATGTGATTATAACAAGCTTAAATGTGCATTATCAGATCAAGGTGTGGGATCACAGTAATGTGTGCAAATAGAAAAGGTGATGGTTCACCCCTGCACATGCCTTGTATGTTTATGGCCCGATACAGCTGTTCCTAACTACATGTGACATGGGAGCCTCTATTGATTTTACAGCTGTAATTAATGAGGTGCTATAAAAATGAGGAGTTACAGCCATTGCTGGTATGACAGTGCTTCTATTGCCAAGCTGAGAATATCCGAGAAATAGAGAGGAGACCGTGGTTGCCTGCCAAATGAAAAATCACTGCAATAGTCTAGAAATATCCCTTTAGGGGATTACACTGTGTTTGTGGGGCTATGCAGGGCGTTTATAGTGACTTTATTGTACTTAATGGTAATTTGTGTCTCATATGGGAGAGAGTTAAAGTGTTTCTGTGGTATTTGTCTAGTATCCCTCTTACTACAGATCTTTTTACACAAGGTATCAACCAGTATTCAAACCAAACCAAAACAAAACAGATGACACTTCATGCCATGTGATGGGCGTGCCTGTGAAAAGATAACATGCATTTAAACCAAAACATTCTGTCTCGTCAGACCGAAACCTGGTATGATCAGTGTATGCTTTAATCACATTTGCTGATACAGTGAGCAGAGTGCAGGATAGACTGACTAAATGCCTATCTATCTCTCTCGGTCCGTAATGGACTATACCTGAGGGCCGGAGGGATGCGCTCTTAACTCAGCTACAACACACAATACTGGACGCTGCTCAGTCAACATTTTGGCCTTTGATTCAATAAATGCACGCTTTGTCCAATCAACCTGTATTAGCTGATCTGAGAAGCACAGCTGTAAGGATGATGCCAGTTGTGGCCTGTTGGTCTATATGCTGAGAATGAATGGGCTATTTTTAGGAGAATGGAAGCAACCATTGGAGAGGGGAGTCCAGGCTTTTATTCCGCGATTTCTCATGTAATGTCATATCATGCAAAATGTATTAAGAATGTATTGAACTGTTGTAGTTAAAGCATGTTTTTGGGCATTTGTGTTTATTGGCTATACGTAGATGTCTTGTTTTGTTTTCGTTTATATTATTTCAATAATCATGTTGCTATTTCACAGAGGAACATCTTACCATTTCCTTCACATCTTACGTCACCAAATGTGCAAAATATACACAGACTGTATTTTAAACATGTATCCATTCATTTTAGCATTTTAAATTGATTATTCAATACTTTTAGCTAGATTTTTTTAGATTTTATTTGTTTACACGTATAAAAAAGGTACAAGTTAATATTACATAAATGACAACAAATGTGATGGAGAGGTGCAAAAAGCCCTCAGAGGGGCTTGATCAGGGCACTGTCCAGTGCATACCTTAATCGATTGTAAAAAGAGAATAACATATTAAAAAGGATGGTAAAGAGAGAGAGAAGAAGCAGAAAAAAGATACAATTATACACACTAGCAGATGCCATATATGCAAGTAGACAAAGTGATGAAATAGAATTAAGATTCACATTATTATATTATCAATTAAAACTCATTATCAGTAAGCATTTACAGAGATAATCCATAAGGAAAACATTGGGGAGATAAAAAAAAAAACCTTTAACGGCTTTCTTAAATTGTTCTGATGCCAACTTTAAAATATGAGATGGCAGAGCGTTCAATAACACTGAACCTCGGTAAATTAAACCAAACTGTAACTGAGATGTTCGACACATAGGATGTCTGAGTTTGTCGTTATTTTCAGTCAAATAATTGTGGAATTGTTCATTATAGGAATACAGTTCATGGAAATATGAAGATATCACACACTCTCAATTGCAGCACATAATGTTCGGTGTACAGTCTTCATTTCAACCTCACAATCTTTCCATGAACCCCATGACTACTTCAAAAGTACCTCTGGTTGGGAATCACTGCTGTCCAAGTCTTCAGTCTAATTCTGGGAGTGTTTTGCAAGTGTTCTGATTAGGGCACTGCAACCACACAAATGGTTTCGGTTTGCAGGGTAAATTGCTGGTCTAATTGCTACTTATCTGTGGTGTTCAGTACAGCCCTTCTCTCCCCGATGCACAAGCTCAGACAGACAAACTCAGTCATGTAAATAATGAGATAAAGCTGTGGCTAAAGTTTTACGGATTTAGGACTTCTGAAGCTCTCATCTGCTAAATTGACTTCAAGTTAAATCCAGTTAAGGTTAGTTTTAGACCCTGTTATCACTCAAAACCACATCTAGTATTCATTTATTCCGCAGTTTATCTGGGGCACCTGACACTTTGTATTATATCTGAATACATAATGAAAGCAGGACACTTTTAAAAACCTCAAAATATTTTTGTATCATGCTACTTTGATGAATATATTTAATTTCATGCTGGTGCCCTCCCCAAGTGTTGTGGTATTATTAAGGAAGCACATTTGATAATCTGCTCGCCCTGTTTGCAGTACACACAGACACACACACACACACACACACACACACACACACACATACATATCACACTGTTAGCTCTTCTTCACCATACATACAGCACAGTGGTATTCAAACCTGCTGATGCAAGTTAAGGTCATGAGATGATGTCACAGCTGTTGCGATGTTGCATTACTGCGTGTGACAATACAAAACAGCCATTTGTTAAGAGAGTCATCTGTTAGCAGGCTGTTTCTTCTTGGAAGTGAAAGCTGGGACGATGTAGCCTGGAGGACCTTTTAAGTGGGTCTTCTTTTTGAAGGGAGTACATTCATGCAACATGGCTTCTTGGGAGAAGTCTCGTCATCATCGGTCACATGCCACAACCCACTAAAGTAATTAGAAATGAAACAGAGCTTTTATTAAAACTGGTCTAGTTTGCATAATGAGAGCGCAGAACACGCACGCTGAAATTTGTTTAATGAGGAAGAGAATATGTAATCACTGATGAGTAAGCTACAATGGTGCTAGACCACAGAGCAAACTGTACTATAACAAAAGACGATAGAAATCCCTACATTTAAAATTCCACAATACAACAGGTTTTCCTTTAAACCTGCTCTAGGGACACGAGCCTTTAAAGGATAAGACAGTGATGCTCTATATTGTTCTTATAGTCTAGTGGCCGTTTTACCGTGCTCCAAGTTCCTAGACCACTTAGTCTGCAAGGTATCTCAGTTCTGGCTCATGTTCCACTTCATTTCAATCCATTTTTGTGAAGACCCAATGTATTCACGGGAGGCAGGGAAAACTTGAACGAGGGTTTATTTGAGAAGCAATTACAACGTTACGGCAGGTGATTTCCATCAAAGTTACATCTTGCCCGGTCCACTACCAACTTGATGTTCCATACGTTAAATGTTATCACACTTTCACTGTACGCTATAATGCGCTATATAACACGGTGTATAACATGGTCAAAAACGTGTTGTGATACACACCTACGCATGCTTCACAGCATCTTCCAAAAGCCTCCTTTTACCATGCGCACTGAACAACTGCCTTAAGGCATTATATCCTGTCGTAAAGAATAAAATGTGTAATCTAGCACTATAGCAAAAAAATGGTAAACATCATAATCCTACATGGTGGTTATCTAAACTATACAAAAGCTGTTGTACAAACTAGAACCAATGTATGACATACCAACATAAACAATTTCACCAAATATAAATATGTGCACAATTGGCTCTCACATAGTCCATTATATTTCATGAACCAAAACCAACTATGAATTGATCTATTGTTTTCCAAAAACTATTAACAGAACGCATCAGTGAGCCACACCTTTGCACTGGGTGACATGTTCATTCATCACCATGAACATACACACTTTATTTTGAGTCAATCCCACATTATCCATCCTGCTTTGTGGAAATACTCAGTGGCACACCAAATGTGTATTAATCCTCAGATGAAAATAGGCCCTAACAAATACTAATTTTCTTCCTCTTTGAGTAACTTTTGCTAAAAACTACAGTGTCCAGCTGTTTAAGGAAATCACTGAGTCCTTTTTTAGAAATGAAACAATATATTTGTGAACAGTTCTTAAAGATGTACGTTTTCAGTTAGGAATGAATAGACTTGGTGCTGAGTGCTACAGATAGTCGGACACTATTATGAAGCGGAGTAAGCGTTGGTGTTGGTCTTGTCATGGGGTTTGTGGAGGCAGATTTATCTTGATGAAGATAAAAAAATGTATGTTATCTGAAATTAGTCATCTCAGCTGCTCAGCTGCAGTCCCTATTTGTGATTTAGCAGCTGTAGAGAGTAATGAATAAATAAAAATGTCTGCCCAGTGCCAAGTTATATGATATTCGGAGATGGAATCAAAAGTAATGCATGAACTTTGACATTATTGCATGCGCTTAACCTCTGTCAGTCATACATTTTTGCACCTTAATGGAAGAGTGTTACCTATGTAACCATGTACTGTATATACTGTAAGCTGCTTTATGCTTAGGCTGCTTATCACAAGACTGCTTTCTTGTTTCCCTGCAGGTAAATACAGCCCTTGCACAACAACAGAGGTGAGTAACTCCACTGTAGTTCTTTTGTACTTATTGTATTTCATCATCACAGGCTTACAGAAGTATGAACAATATCATGTGAGCATATTTACTTGTGTAATAACCAGGACTTTTTTTAAAATTTAATTTAGCTTTCTGTTCTTTGGCAATGTTTACTTCACGTTTTTGATGTGCAAACCAGTTGGTTGGGTGGTAAAAAGATAAAATATTCATATTTAAGATTCGTATTTTGGTCACATGAATGCATTAGTTTGGGTGTAACTAGTTTTGAAACCTTGTTTGGAGTGTCTTTTGTTGATTATCTCAAAGAACCTCACAGAGTGCAGGCTGGGAAACTCCAGCGTTTCTGGAAAGGAACCAGTCAGTCAATTAACGAGATATTTATGAAGGGAAATCTATGGTTGTACAGGGAGAGATAATGGCAGGCTTAACCACAATAAAAGCATTTTTTTCTTTTTAAATATTTACCTTCCACAGTTGGTTACATTAGCTAGTTACAGTAAAAGAGGGCAGCCAGCCACAACAACAGAGATGGCATATTAGAGTGGCACTCTGCAGGATTATTTCAAGTGCAACCGGTGTCAGATAGTGCTGTGGTTGAAACTGTCATAAGCCATGGGTGTGTGATTTGTTAATCCTCATGCCTGCAATGCAGCTGCTGTGGGTCCCCTGCTGCTTAAACTAATACCGTTAATAAATAAAACGGGTTCAAATTTTTTTTTTTACAATAGGCAATTGGTTTTCACTGCAAGCTTTAGACTCAACATTACATAGAAAACAACTTCAGAACAACAAAACACACACCACACAGTCTCCAATGCAAGTTGTTGATGGAGAGTTTCTGGCATGCAGCAACATCGTCTCTGCTGCAACATGGTGATGTCATGAACCAATGACCAGAGAGTCATACCTTAAAGAAATGCTTCCATATTTTGTAAAATGTACTTATTACTTTCTTGCCGATGTCTGTAGCTACGCTGTAAGTATAGAGCTGGAGCAATGAGGTGTTTAGCTTGGCATAGCATAAAGACTGGAAATAGGGGGAAACAGCTAGCCTGGCTCTTTCCAAAGTTCAAGATGGTGGATCGTGGGTGGAGCTGAGGCGGGCTCAGGTCAAGGCCTATAGAAAGGAGGCTGGGTCTCGCGTCATATCTCCGGGGGTATAACACATGCGCAGTAAAATCTCGCCTGCACTCGCAGAAATTGAGCCAATTGCAACGCACGACCGCAGCTTCTGTTACACTGCGCATGTGTTATACCCCATACCCAAAGACCCATGTCCGCCCGTGACCCAGCCTGCTTTTCATACATCTCTCAGGTGAAGTAGCATAGGGGACAACTAGGGGGGGGGGGCAGTCTTTCTGCTAAGTTAAGATAATAACCTCCTGCCTAGCTTCATACTCAACTTCATCAGAGTGGTATTAATGTTCTCATCTATCTCTCGGCAAGAAAGCGAATAACTATTCTCTTAACACAGGGCATATAGAAGGGCCACAGTACAAGATAATGGCTTTACAACACCCCAATACTGTAAAATCAGCATAGCTCTAAATAGTTTTTTTTAGCTGCTAGTTATACATTTTCAAATTGTTACGACAAGACAAAACACAATGGCATGTGTCCCAGCCTCTTCTCAGCGTGTGTCTTCCCCCAGTCATTTTCTCCACCAGCCCCAGAGGTCCCAGCTGGCTTCTCTGATTGACTGGTAGGAAATGTCACCCAGCAAGGCCTCCTGTTTGATGACAGTTCTGGGAGCAGTTTCAGAACCTAATTAAATGGCTGTGTAAGATTGTCCCTCCCCCACACTCTCTCCCTGTACTATCATCAACTGCTGTTAATTGTTGTGATAATAGCTTGTGGAAATAGGTCTTACAGTATGAAGGGATTAGCTTCTCTGCTGTCACATTTTAGAAATATTTTGCTGGATGTTGTAGATGGAATAATTTTAGCCTGCAGGGATCTCTTCTGTGTCAGCGGATGCTGTCAGAGTGTTTGATGAATTCAAAGCTAATAAATGGTTTTGTATCTGTGATGTTGCACACACTGACTGAGGATCTCTGCCAGTTCATTAGAGACCATGTGCAGTAGTTTTCAGGGGGCTCTGGAGGGGGGATTGCTGCGAAATAGGGCTGTGATAACAGATGGACGGCGAATAACTCAAGCACACACACACACACACACACACACACACACACACACACACACACACAGAGTTCACTGTAGCAGCAGAGAATGTGAAACTGTATAGACAAATCTCTGCTAAGCAGCTTTGCACTAGAAATGAGTTTTTTACAATACAGTGTGTTACAGACTTTACTGGCAAGTTGTTGGATCTGCTTGATGCTTGACAGCGTTAAATCCTGCGGTAGAGGCATTCTGCTATCATACAGTGTGGAATTAGCCCAAAGCTGGATGAACAGGAACACATGTGTAGTCGTAGCTGACACACATTATCTGCACATGGTTTCAAACAGCGTGAGTTCTAGCAAATGATGCGGCTGTGAATGTCAGATGATGCTGTTGTCTTCAGAGCCAGTGAACCAAGCTCCTGGCAAGGCTCTATGTACAGTAATCGCAATTGCTAAGTTCACTGGAAATGGATGATATTTGCCAGCAATTTTGTGTTATATCACTCAAATGGGACAATTCTACTCTTTAGCTACACATTTCCACCTTTTCATATGCTATCCTTTGCAAGGAATTTGTTGGTGACCCCTGTTGCCATGCTAGCTAGCTAGACCCTCCCGGTCCCGTGATTATGCTTCATCACATCCCTCTCTGTCAAAGTTTAACTGTGCACGCTCCATGCTCTCTTTTAACGTCTGAGCTTTGAAGTCTAGGAAGGGATTAAGAGTTTAACGTCACTTTCAGTGTTTAATGTAAACAGAAAATTCAGTCAGGAGTTTTAAAAGTGTTTGGCAGTTGCTTTTATGCATTGCTTCCTATATGATGATTTGTGTTTGCATGAAAAAAGACAAATGGCAAAAGAAGGAGGTGTAAAGGAAAAAAGAGAAGAAAAAACAGAGCAAAGGTGGAAAATGTTTGTGCTTTGGTTCAGGTTTTCTCTCTGTTCTGTAGTTATGTGGGTTCAACATACCAGACAAAGCAAAGCAACCATGCTCAGTCATATGACAGTCAGAGGTCACACTCACAGCGGTATAGTCAGGCATAAGAATCTGAGAAAGGAATATCATCAGTGGTTGTTTGTATGTGAGAGAAAGTAACCCACACTTAACATTAATGCCATCAATTATTAAGTGGACAGATTGTTTTTTACTATTGTTTTACAACATAACATGTTTCTTAGTTTTAGAGAATTAAAAGGCCATATATTTCCCCAGGTAAAATTTGCAAAATGGATTGCCATTAAATGCAGATATTCATGTCCCCCCACAGAATGACTTGTAGTCATTATGGTTATCCCCTATTTTCCCTTTAGCGCCATCATCGAGACAATTTTACTAGGGCTGTCAAAGTTAACGCGATAATAACAAGTTAATGCAAATTCGTTTTAACGCCACGAATTTCTTTAACACATTAATTTGCAATTTTTAAGGTGTAGCGGGCTCAAAGCAAGAGTGAAGATACTGACATCATATGAAACTAGAAAACATAGGGAATCCATTGGTACAAACAATGTCATACTAGCTCGAGAAGGAGGCTAAATAACGCTCCAAATTTATGCTAAATTTTGGAAAAACTGGCAAAGGGGTCTCTTGACCTCTGACCTTAAGATATGTGAATTAAAATGGGTTCTCTGGGTACCCACGAGTCTCCCCTTTACAGACATCCCCACTTTATGATAATCACATGCAGTTTGGGGCAAGTCATATTCAAGTCAGCACACTGACACACTGACAGCTGTTGTTGCCTGTTGGGCTGCAGTTTGCCATGTTATGATTTGAGCATATTTTTTATGCTAAATGCAGTACCTGTGAGGGTTTCTGGACAATATCTGTCATTGTTTTGTGTTGTTAATTGATTTCCAATAATAAATATATACATACATTTGCATAAAGCAGTATATTTGTCCACTCCCATGTTGATAAGAGTATTAAATACATCACAAATCTCTCTTTAAGGTACATTTTGAACAGATTCAAAAATGTGTGATTAATTTGATACAAATCGTGATTAATTATTACTATTTTAATCGATTGACAGCTCTAAATTTAACTTTTTCCAATACTGTGGTTTATGACTAAATACCTGCAAAACTACTGGCTTTCCCATCAGCCTCTGCTGTGCCTTCTGTTTAGTACTAATTAGCAAATGTTGACATGCTAACACACTAGAATGTTGATGTTAGCATTTAGCTCAAAGCCAAAATATTGGTACATCCTCACAGAGCATTTAGCATGGCTGACTTATTTATACAATATACAGTACATACATTTTGTGCACCACAGACTTACTGGTGGCCAATGTGAAGCTAACTTCTAAGAAGTTATTGAAGGATGAGAAAGTGTTCTTCCTTATGTGTCCCATCAGAATCTGCTTTTTATCCTTATTGAAAAACATGGACATAATTGGTTATACAGTATTTGGTTGAAGATGTAGGTGAAGCTCGATGGGTGCAATTTTCTCATTTTGACTTGTGGTTATAGTATGTCTGAGTTTATGGAGCTAGAGTTTATGCGGGTTGTGTGGATCTGTATGAGGAAGAGACTATGAGAGACTAATTTGCTCCTTAGTGACACATTTAGAAATCCAGGATTCAAATGAAATGGCACCAGATGCCTAGATTCCTGTCCTAAAGGTGCAATAAATAATACTGAATGTTTCGTTATAAAAGCTTAAAAAGCACAGTGATCAATAGAGAGGTAAATCATTTATGCAGTTTCTTCTTTTTAAGTAAAATTCCACTTAGCTCACTTACTGGTTACTCTCACTGCCATGACCTTATTCCTGTGAACCCGCTAAGTAAATATAAATGTTTTAAATCCCCACATTGTTTCTACAATCCTTTAATTCTGATCAGTGGGTGCTGATTCTGGTAATTCTCTGCTGGTTGGCTAACAGTGGTTGCATACGAGAGAGCAGATCTAATAGATTTCAGTTAGCATTTAATTAGCACAATTGGCTCTGGTGTTTGGTCTGTGAGAATCACACAAGGCTACATAACTAAAACTAATGAGATTCACAGTCTCGAACAGCTGGTGTCTTTGTCTGAGTCCAATAAAAATGCATAATAGACCATGGCATCCCATTGCCAGATCCACAGACTACCAACCTTTTTGTTACATGTGATCCTCCTTGACCTTCCTCAGTCGGACAGTGTTTAGCTTGTTTTTGTTGCTTGTTTTTCATCCCGACCATTTCCATTATTGCAGTTTCCCAATGGTTAATAAACTTGTGACAACACCGGTGTTAGCGATTATACCGGACATTTTACAAGAAAAGACGGCGCTCAATATATGTAGAGCGCTTACTTTGATCTTTACCGTCGGATGACTGTGTGTCTGGCCTCTTCGGTCCAGCTTTCGCTGCTGTGCCGCATGTTTCCACCTAGAGGCGCTGTGACCGCATTGGGTTTAAGTCCGAAGTATTGCCAAATGGGCGCTTTTGCTTTTCGCTTTGACACCAAATCGTCCGCCATCGATTTGTTTGTCAACTCTCTCTTATCCCGTGTTAGCTGTGTGGAAGCAATAGATGTGCTGTTTGTGAAGGTTCTCAGTCAATAGATAAGCTCTGAATTTCGAATTTATTGGTGAGCTTTAGAGGCGTTGGAAGACAAATCTGGCTACCTTTGGACGGAGCCAGGCGAGCTGTTTCCCGTTTTGTACTAAGCTAAGCTAACTGGCTGCTAGGTCCAGCTTCATATTTACTGTACAGACATGATGTAGGCGATGTCATCGTATCGATTAACCGACAAGGAAAATGATTAGTCGCATTCCTGTCATAGACTGGCCCCATTGGCAAATATGAATGAACCGTGCAGTTTGCTTTCATTACATGAGATGATTTTTAGGGTATTGAAATTGAACTTAAAAAAGCCAGCAGGTGGATAACTAAGGAAAATTAGACCTACATATATGAGAGTACCATCATGGCACAATGTATCCATTGTTTTGGGGAAAAAAATGGAAAAACATTTCCCTGTGCGTCACAATGGTTTTTATTTTGGCCCTTTGGCCAGCTTGCCTATACGTGACAGGAATTCTGAAATTCAAGCCAAGCTGTTTGATGTTGTTCTTGCCTGTGATGATGGCCGCTGCTGCACTTTGCAGCACAGGCAAATCTCCTTTGGTTGACAATGACATCTTCATCCTCTCCCCACTTTTTTTTTCTCTCTTTTCTTTCTTCTTTCTTTCTTCTCTCCATCACTTCCTCCATTCCATCCCATCATTCTGCTCGGTCGCCTGGAAGCCTGGGAACCAGTCAGGGAGATTTCTAAGTGGACTGGAGACATGTTTGCTTTAGGCCGCCTTCACAGTTACGGGGAAAGTTCTTATTTCCTGCAATCAGTATGCGATCAGTAGGAATGATATTACGACAAACTGCGACTTACTTGACTTGCAAAATTATGCTTTAAATTGACAAACATCACATGTGTGTTTCATGGTGCAATTCAAACGGGATCAACAAAAATATTTGTCTCTCGCCGCTGACTACCGTACATATTGTTTCTGAAATAAGGTCCCATGGGGTCCACCGGAAGGGGCGGGACTTCACCTCTCTATTGGAGTATCTGCATGCCATTTCCTGTCAGTTTTAAGTTCCCTGGCATACGGGAATATTATTTCTTAAATATTCAATAATATATTTCAAAATGTGGCACCCCTTGGCCTCCTTATGCCTTTGATCTCTTGAAAGTTTAATTTGTGGCCGCTTCTCCTGCCAGATAAAAATAACTTTCATCAGTAAGTGAAAAAATGGAAAGTGACATAATTGTCAAACCCATCTGCTGCAGCCTTTCATTTATTTCATCCTCCTTTTGCAGATCAGATACTGTTACAGCCTTTCACTGAATTCTTTTTTAGATAAGAAACGGGAGCCTGAAAATCCACATACTGAACACATGAAACCATTAGCTGCTGGGCAGGGCACATCATTCCATGTCTGTCACATTTCCTACAATAACTGAAGAGGATTTCTCAGTTATAGCCTGGGGTTATGTTTGCATGTGCAGCGTTTTTTGCCTTTGGTGTGTGTTTTTGTATGTGTGTGTGCCTGCATGGTGTCATATCTCATTGAGCGTGGATCCGGGTGGAGCTTAGACAAAGAGGTGGCATTCAGCCGTTCCCCCCTGAGGAAACCCAGCTCTTACGCACTGATGGGGGAGAGGAGGACAGATCTCTCATATGACTCCTCCTCCCTCCACGAATGTCTATTGATCTGCTCTTGAGCTTCATGTCTGCACACACACACATACTATGATGTCTCACCTTTCTCTGCCCTCCTTGACCTTTCCGATCCATTCAATGACTCCCATCATCTCACTCCTTCTTTTTTTCCTGTCTCTTGATGCATTTCTGTCTCTGATCCTTGTCTTTCTCCCTCCCCTCCTGCGTCCCCATTCCCCCTCTCTCTCAGTTCCTTTTCTCTCAGTGTTTTATATGCTGTCTCGCTCCCTCTCAGTCCTTTCTCAGTGCTCAGGGCTGCAGAATAATCCCCTGTGTGATTTCCTACTCTTGTCTTTTGTCTTGGCTTTGGCATTACTGCCTTTATCCACCATGACTCTCCAATTCCAGGGCAGATTGAGCGCTATAACTGAGCATAGCATCTCACCTACAAGCACCAACCACTGGAATAGATACTATTTGTTTTAACATTTTGGGGATCTTTTCTACAAATCTTATATCTTTTACCTTATTGGCAGGCATTTTATCCCAAAAAAAAGAATGCATTGTTTCCACGAGTGTGATCCTTTTTTTGTCAAAGCTATATTATTGTTGTGTGGTAATACAGTTAAAAGGATTTAGTAAAAATAATAAGAATTGGTGTGTTGGTGTGTGTTCAAATGCAGTGGGAAACCTCAGACTTCTTACAATAAGCTAATGTGAGAGACACCACCAGCAGTCCATATATGCTTTAGGTTTGTCCACATATACTGTATATGATAAAATAAAATACTGTTGCTCAGCTGACTCCTTTGTCCTGGATGTAAAAACAATAGCATGGTTTCATAAAGCAATTTTCAACAGCTCGGCTCAGTCTGCATTATTGTATGTATTATTGCGTTAACGGGGCTAGAAGAATCAGAAATTGCTTGTTAACAATGACACACCTCTGACGCCTACAAGCTTGAATATTTAATGCTAAAAATGTTGGGTGGAGTATCGTTCAAGTCCTGACATCCTCAAAGTCTATGATGAATCTCAGATAGTGAATTCCTTCAGACTGACTGTATCTACATGAGGAGACGTGTGATGTGATGAGGTTTTCCTTCATGCGTCAGTTAATCACAAGATCTACTATCAGTAATCTGCTCCTAGCGTCAGCCTGTCAAACGCCAGTGAGCGTGTGTGTTTGCGTGCATGTATGAATGGCGGGAGGGAGCTCTCTCGTCAAAGGCTGAGTCAGGAGGTCACTATATTACAGCTGTTCAGCTCAGTCTTGGCACACAAAAGAGGATCATATTGCATAATAATAGATGCAACAAATCCATATTTGTTTTGATGATGTGGCAGATGAACAACAGAACAATGTACGTAACAAAACAAAGGATGCAATCGTCACAAATTAATGTATTGTGTGCTTAATGTTTGTACATCCATTTTTTTACCATCGGACACCAGTTATTTAGCTGGATTTTTACTTGTATTTGCATTGTAAGTTATTAACATTGTTGGAAGTAACATAATGTTCATAGATAAAAGAACATGCAAGCATGGGGATGGTTGTCAACTTGTAAACGTTACAGATGAAGGTGACGCCTACAGAAATGAGTGTAAATCTGAAAAAAAAAAATGCCACAGTGTGTACAAGAATGAGTACGGAGATCATGTGAAGTTGCTTTTTGTCTCCCTCAGGTGATTGAGTCTCTTGGCATCATGATCTACAAGGCTCTGGATTACGGGCTGAAGGAGAACGAGGAGAGGGAGCTCAGCCCTCCTCTGGAGCAGCTCATTGACCTCATGACCAACATGGCCGAGGCCGAGAGAGACGCCTGCCCCGACGAAGGCTATGAGGCGACGGAGGAAGAGGATGAGGCAGAGGATGACCCTGACAACATCTCCAGTGTCCACGGCTACAGAGATATCTTTGAGGTACGTACAGCAGCTGAGTAAGTGACTGTTGCTGTCTCGTCTGTGTTTGTTAAACCATTGGTGGCTATTTATGCTTAATCTAACCAGCCAGTCATTTTGACTGATTGCAAACAGAACATTGTTGCTATTGCTGGAGATGTACAAGCCCCCAGGAAGAGCACCGGGCATTGAAGCAAATTTTCATAGTGGCCAAACAGCGGTATTACAACTTCCCTGTCAGTCGCGTCATGTTATAGGGCCCAAAAATACTGTTTTCCACTATACTTACATTGGGAAAGATACACTTGAATAGCCCTCATTTAAACCATTAGGTCCTAAAAGTTATAGCTGAATCCAGAGTTATTTCCCTTCCTCCGTTCATGTGAATGAGCCCCAGACCGAGGCTGGAGCAAGGGCTGGGAGGCGGAGTTAAAGGAAACGCTACTTCGCCTGCTTTATGGGCTCAATGGATGATCCGGGTACTTTATCACTCAGAAGTCGAGCCATTTTGGCTTTATGCGAACGTGAGCCAGCCTCCAATGCTGTATCCAATTCTCTTCATACATCCATGAGAAATACGCATTTCGCAGAATTGCTCCTTTCAGAGTGGTATATTATTATATAATTTATATTATTGGATTATTATTATTAGTAACATGTCAACTTGTAAGCATTTAATTGCTTTTAGCTGGTTGAGGTGGAGTTAATTTAACTACTTTATCTACAGTTGGGTAGTTATTATTATATAACAGTACCTCATATATTGTAATCTCATCTCGTAACTTGAAACCAGTAAATATAGCTATTAAATCTATTGAAGTAGGAAGTAGTATAATGCCCTCTGAAATGTGGTGGAGAAGAAGAATTAAGTAACTACAAAATGGAAATACAGTTCTTGACTAAACATAATCCACTGATGGATTCCAGGAACGGTCAGATGATATCAACGAGGGCAACTGTTCAGGAAAAGTTGTGTGTGAGAAGATGAAAATGTTAAAAAAGGCTCTGAACCACAGTGCCGTCTGGCTGCCAGCCTCAACCCTGCTGGGAGTCATGCATCTCTGTTGTCCAATGGAGCACAGAGTCACTGTGTCAGGCCTCACATGGCCTCACACTGTTTACATAATGACTACATACCCAGTCACACACACACAAATATAAAACCCCACACACCAACTCTGCTTTCCAAGGTATCTGAGCAGCGTGGCTGGCCCGATGGCTAGCTAGCTGTCGGTTCCTATTGTTGTCTCAGTGTTTTTCACCCTCAGACCATTCACTCTCTGTACTCCCTCAGTTTACCCTTTTGTCCTACTGTACTAACCTTAGCTGACATAGAATACACTATTAACTGTTTTTAACAACAATAGCATAACCGTTTATCCTAGATACAGCATTATTTGTGTTATTCACACACTCGTAATAGGATGTAGGCAGGATAAGTGCTTACGGAGAGACGGTTGTCTGGTATTTTCTGTGTTTAGTGTCATTTTCTCTTACTGTGATGCAGTCTGGACAAATGGACGCCAACAGCATGCCAAGCATTGGCCCAGGGTACCGTCTGTTCCTCTGAGAGAGACACAAGGGTGTATTCTCTCATCACTGTGGGTCTGTGTGTGCGAGCAGCAGCATGGCTGACCTCAGGCATAGTTGTCTTGTCAATTGTGCTCAGCAGTCAATAACAGTTGTTTACAAATGTCAGTTTTTTTGGGGTATTTAGTTTTTATGTAGCATCTCTGAGATCCTTTAGCAAACAGTGGTGGAAGAAGAATTCAGAGCCTTTACTTAAAGCTGCAGTAGGCAGAATGTTTTTGGCATCATTGGGCAAAAATTCCATTATAACCTTTCAGCATATTGTAATTCAAGTGTTCTGAGAGAAAACTAAACTTCTGTACCTCCTCATGGCTCCGTTTTCAGGCTAATTACTCAATTTGACTCAAGTACAGTATTTGAGTAAATGTACTTAATTACATTACGTCACTGCAGTTTGACATCACCACTCTCATATTCTGGAGGTGCAGAGGAGACTTGTTTCTAAATTGAGGTTGCTGTGACACAGAAAAATTACATGTAGTGTAGAGCTGCAACAATTAGTTAATTAATAAATTAGTTGATCAAAAATTAATCAGCAACAATTTTGATAATCAACAATGGTTTTAAATCAATGTTTTAAAGAAAAAAAATGCTCAAATTCTTTGGTTCCAGCTTCTAAAATGTGAATATTTGCTGGTTTCCTTTTACGATTGTAAACTGAATTTTTGGGCTCTTGGTCGAAGACAAAACTTTCACCATTTTCTGAAGAGTATAGACAGAGCGATTAATTGATTTATCGAGAAAAAATTGCCACAATGATTGATAATGAAAATAGTTGTTAATTGCAGCCCTAGTCCTTTTTGTTTTATTCCTTCTCCCAGGCAATCCATGTTGTTGATGGAGAGGAGTTGCCTCAGTTGACCAACAGTATTTTTTTTAGCATTGTTAGTTAACAAGTCAGCATGCAAGTTGTCATCATACTTTAATAAAGCTATTCGCAGATAGTGTTAACAAAGCATAGAGGACCCCAACCATGGCTACCAGAGGGTGCTTCCCTTGAAAATACATTGCACTCTGTGAATTTTCTGTGTCATGTTTATAATCAGTGCAGCCGTGTGAACTGTGCTGAAAGTCTCTCTTCCTCTATGCTTCACTGTCTCCCTTGTAGCTGTGCACGGCTCATCTACCCAGTCTATCAGACACCCCCAGTCACTACCAGGCAGTATGTCGGGCTCTGTACACAGAAACCAGGGAGCTGGGTACTTTCTTGGAGAAGATCAAGAGTGCCAAAGAGGTGGGTCCTTATCATCATCATCATCGTCATCACAGCTGTGACCTCATACGGCGCTTTTTCCAGACACATTAATTGCAGTTTAAGCCATCAGATATGTGTTTTAGTTACACATTACACAGCACATAAAGGAGCATTATTTTTTCGGTATAGCGAATACATAAGATTTATAATACCAGTCTTATTTGAAACCACAGCCTTAATTTACTGCACATGGCACTCCCCTCTAATGAAAGGTTACAGGAGGATCACTGACCTTTACATGAAGCACATAGCAGCAAGGCATCTCTTTAGAAGATTTAGCACCGTGACCTTACATCCCCCATGCAATTTGCGATTAATCGCGATTAACTATGGACAATCATGCGATTAATTGCGATTAAATATTTTAATCGATTGATCGATATTCGCTACAGTAGTATTTAACAGTCTTTAGTTGCACAATGGCAGTTGTTCTCTCTGCTTTTGTGTATTAAAAGTTCCAATGAGGAAACCAGCAGAGCAGAAAAGTCATATCTGAGTGAGCAATCTTGCCTGTTTCAGTAATAAGAAGGGCTGGATTGTAGCATGTAATAGGCATGGACATAACAGAGAGACACACAGAGAGACATGAAGACAGCGGTCAGATAGCCGTGTTTCCTGTGTGACAGAGCAGAGGCGGTCAGCTGATACAGAAAGGCATCCGCGGTAACGACTGTGGTTAAAGAAATGAATGGACACATCAGTGCACAGCCTATATTCCTCAAACTATGACTCAACACCCAATAACTCTGACTCACAGCTTTCACCAACAGCTTATCCTCATCATTTTATGCATTACTCACATGTAGGAGTAAGTGGACAAAAGCTGACACGTGTTTTAGATTCTTTACACCAAATATATTAAACATCACACAAAGAAAAAAGAAATACCCATTCGCTAGTTGACAAACATCTGTTAAATGCATCTTAAAAACAATTTAATCACCCATAATTAAATGCATA